>NC_056747.1:1097521453-1097601372 GCF_019279795.1 Protopterus annectens | reverse complement strand
TGCAAGCAATACTCGCATACTGGTAGCCAAACATGCTTACACCCGCTCACTCCCGCACTTGCTAATGCACTGACATTGGTGCTTGCATCTGTCACTCACACCCCTGGGTGTGAGCGAGGACCACAATGTTAACTTGTGATGCCTATTACATGACTACAGTATTGGGATTGGCTGCCCATTAGGCGACGGCATCGCATTCGACTGTACGGAATCAGCGGCCTGTCCAGTGACACAGTCATATTTGTGTGTACCTCATACAATGTGCTCCCACCTTGTGATGCCTATTACATTGGAATACATGAATACAGTATCAGGAATGGCTGCCTATTAGGCGACGGCATGGTGTTCGACTGTATGGAATCAGCAGCCTGTCTGGTGAATCATTCATATTTGTGTGTTCCTCTTACAATCTGCTCCCACCTTGTGATGCTTATCACATTGGACTACATGACTACAGTCATAGCAGGCCTTAGGCATAGGCCAACTAAGCGGCCGCCTAGGGTGCTGCTTTAGTGGGGGCACTTTACCAGTATTTATTTGGTGTAGGTAGACCAGGATGGGGGCACTGGGTGGTGTGATGGGGGATGCCATTGTGCCCTCTGCCTAGGGCACCAGTTGACCTAAGGCCACTCCTGACTACAGTATTGGGAATGGCTGCCCATTAGGCGACGGCATGGCGTTCAACTGTACGGAATCAGTGGCCTGTCCAGTGAATCATTCATATTTGTGTGCTCCTCTTACAATCTGCTCCCACCTTGTGATGCCTATCACATCGGACTACATGACTACAGTCATAGCCGGCCTTAGGCATAGGCCAACTAAGTGGCCGCCTAGGGTGCCGATTTAGTTGGGGCACTTTACCAGTATTTCTTTGGTGTAGGTAGACCAAGATGGGGGCACTGGGTGGTGTGGTGGGGGGTACCGTTGTGCCCTCTGCCTAGGGCACCAGTTGACCTAAGGCCACTCCCGACTACAGTATCGGGAATGGCTGCCCATTAGGTGACGGCATGGCATTCAACTGTATGGAATCAGCAGCTTGTCCGGTGAATTATTCATATTTGTGTGTTCCTCTTACAATCTGCTCCCACCTTGTGATGCCTATCACATCGGACTACATGACTACAGTCATAGTCAGCCTTAGGCATAGGCCAACTAAACAGCCACCTAGGGCACCGCTTTAGTGGGGGCACTTTACCAGTATTTATTTGGTGTAGTTAGACCAGGATGGGGGCATTAGGTGGTGTGGTGGGGGTACCATTGTGCCCTCTGCCTAGGGCACCAGTTGACCTAAGGCCACTACTGACTACAGTATCGGGAATGGCTGCCCATTAGGTGACGGCATGGCATTTGACTGCATGGAATCAGCGGCCTGTCCAGTGAATCAGTCATATTTGTGTGTTCCTCTTACAATCTGCTCCCACCTTGTGGTGCCTATCACATCGGACTACATGACTACAGTCATAGCCAGACTTAGGCATAGGCCAACTAAGTGGCTGCCTAGGGTGCTGCTTTAGTGGGGGCACTTTACCAGTATTTATTTGGTGTAGGTAGACCAGGATAGGGGCACTGGGTGGTGTGGTGGGGGGTGCCGTTGTGCCCTCTGCCTAGGGCACCAGTTGACCTAAGGCCACTCCTGACTACAGTATTGGGAATGGCTGCCAATTAGGTGATGGCATGGAGTTCGACTGTACGGAATCAGCGGCCTGTCCAGTGAATTCATCGTATTTGTGTGTTCCACATACACTCTGCTCCCATCTAGCTGATACATGGGAACCGAGACTCTTCAATGCAGACAGGTAGTTGGGTTGTGGGAGCCACATTTGTCGGACGAGTCATGCTACCGCATACCTATTATAGGTTTGCCACCTTTTCAATTGGCCAGGGTGGGACTTTAGAGTTACCACTGTCCCACTTTGTGAAGGACACTGCGAAAATAATCAAGACATAGCAAATGTTCTGATTACAGTACATTATTATATTCTATGTTTCATTAATAATTGCATAAAACAGTTATTTTATATATGACACTTCTATATGTTATGTGAAGTAGCATAAGCAATTCAAATGCAACTAGATTAAGCTTTTCATAGGTTCATAGGTTTATAGATTAGTACTAGGCTAACTGCCCTTGTGGGCCATTTTGGCTTTGCTAATAAATTACTATGAATCAAACCCTCAAACCTGGTATCTATAAGTAAACCTTAACCTAACCATGTCATCCTCCCACCCCCCTTTTATTTGTGCAAATAAGTATAATCCTGTACTATGCACGGCTGTAGGTATATTTTGTCCTGGAATGTCTGACATTTCTACAGAACATATCCCACTCTAGCCATTTGGAAAGGTGGCAACCCTATAGACTTGTATGTAGAGACATCAGACATTGCAGGGAAACACACCCACAGCCAGTAGAAAGGGGAGTACTTCACTGTTTTGCCTAAATAAAAGGTTACTCTTGTAGCATTATAGTTGCTTATACTGTTACCTATAACATTTAGGTGTTTCAGGTGAACATAATTGTTTTATGCAACTACTACAGACAATATAGGTAATCTTTGCCCTAAATCACAGGACATTTGCCATAATTACATTTATTTTGCAAGACACAATTGCCCAAAGGGGAGTGTCCCTCGCAAAGGTGGACAGGTGGTAACCCCAACCCTATTATTCTATTAACTTTCTAAGTTAGTTGGTGGAACATGCGCTTTCTCTCACTATCAGACCTCTCATACGAATAGGGAAGAATGAACACTGAGTCAGGGACACTACATAACGACCTCAGGGACACATTTAGAAGGTTGGTGCTATTAACCTGACACAGTGACGGACCCAGAGCACATATGTATTCATATACATTGTTTGAGGTACATGCTGTTTATGACTCTTACATGTTGTCATTATTCATTACGTGTATTCTGCCACCTTTCCTCCTAATATCACTAGTTCTAGGAGGATTTAGTTGGGACAGTGTTAGATTCTGATTCGTAATCACGGACGCCCCTGGTAATCAGGGACAGTTCAATGATATGGTCCCTATGTGTTCCCCCAATGGTTTACAGACTGTCTAGTAGATGTGCTCTTAAGGTTTGGGAGGTATGGGCGTCTGCTGTACCCACATCGGAATATTACTTACACTCACGGGGCAGTCCTAATATGTGTCTGCCAGCCAACATCTGCACGCCTGGCCCCATAATCGCATACTAATAGTTCCCTGACCTGCCACTACTCTACAGCACTCATCCTTACTGTGGGTGCAGGTGGACACAGGTGGGATATGAACACACCTCTACACACTGCCTACTCTCCCCGTGTTGGGACACATGTCGTACGTTGTGTCAACCCACGTGTTATCAAGCTTGCAGAACCTACTGTTCCATGTACAGCTACATCCTGGTCATAATTGTGCTATTCCCATTGGTTGGAATGTCCAAATGTTTGGTGCCCCACAAGGGACGTCGCTATCCATGTTTAAACTGTAGACCTTGTAGATCTCTCCCACTGGTAGTTTCCTGCTGGTGGTCTGGGAAGCAGTGCTGTATTTACCTTTATTGTGTGTCTGTATGTCTCACTGGTCTAGCTGGGTGGGGTGGGAGGTAGACGTTTGTTGATCGGACCTCCCACCAACATATGCCCGGTCTAAACATATGTTACCCGTAACTGCTGTAACATAACTTAGGTATATACATGTGTATATTTACTGTAATATATATATATATATATATATATATATATATATATATATATATATATTTACATTAATATATACAGATATATCTGCATATGTATTCATACATGTATATTCATAGCTTGCTGTTTTATATATATATATATATATATATATATATATATATATATATATATATTTGTGTGTGTGTATATATATATATATATATATATATATATATATATATATATATATATGATTATATATATATGTACATCAGTGTGTCAACACATTCCATGCTCATACGCATTTACACATGAGTAATGGTGTTTATATGCAACTCGGCACATAAAAAAAATCTACTGCCAATCATTAGCGGACCGGAGTTCCGCTGTGGCGACCCCTAACCGAGAAAAAACGAAAGACACAACAACAACAACAATGGTATTTATATGCTTCACCAGCATACTAATGCCTTATTCATTATAACACCGACAACTCACTCCAGCCATCTTGTAATCGGTATGTTACTATGTTATACAGCGGACAGATGTCTCTATATGTTCATGTACGGATTACCGATGGTAACTGGAATGTGATAGTGTGATTTGACCCATCCCTCTTCTGCACAGCCTATTATTCAATCTACTGTCGATGTTTGTATGGGCACATTTCTATTATTTATGTCAACAAATGGAGCGCATGTGTTACAGAATTTGTACTTCAACATATGTTGTCTGCATGTGAGTATGCATATATACCTATTATGACCTAGCTGACCTCCACGGGGCGGTCCATTAGAACCAGCCCATCCAGCCCTGACCTGCCTGGATCCATAATTGCATACCCATAGTTCCTCCACCCCACCCTTGTTAAATTTACAAGCGTAACATCCATTATCCACTTGTTATCGCAGCCATGACACACCTTTACACATTGCCCTCTCCAGGTCTTTTGGGGCCCTACACACATTTTATCCCACCTGGTGTATTCACAGGGTCTCCCGCTATGTATATTTGTACATACATGCATTTTCTGGGATTATGGACTCCGGCCATTTGCGCTTCCCAATTTGTGGAGGTCCCAGCATTTCAACTATGTTACTCTCACTGGTAAAACCCTGCCTGTGGTGTGAGTAGCGGTGCTCTGCTCACTCCTGGGCAGCTTTTTGACATACGCTGAAAGCACTATATAATACCAACATTGCTCTTGATTCCCTTCACATCCCTTGTGTATGCTTTATTGTTACAACGTCCATTCTTTATATATATATATATATTTTTTTTTCCATGTATGTAGATATATATCTATACACACATATATGTGTGCGCGTGTGTGTGTGTGTGTGTGTGTTTCCTATGCTGGGAGCTGCTTACACCCACGCAGGTGCACTCGCCTATGCTTACTGTGCATTACATATGTTTACTGCCGCTTATTTGTGTCTTATTCATTATGACAATACCACTTTGATTGAAAGGATCTGGTTAACAGTGCCATGCGATACACATGTTCACCTTTACTTGTTTAAATGTCGGCTTTACAGCAGAGCAACATTCATGCCACAAGGAAAATGATATGTGCTATTGTCGACCTTGAACCGTGAATGCCTTTTCGTTAGGCAGATGCTGTAACCACTACACTATTGGTGTTCTGCTTCATTTATATGTATACCCATGGTTCATAGTTACCCGAACACACGCCTCATCACTTCACTTACACAGCAGGTATCCATTTTCCTGTTGGGAAAACCGCACTACTACACATGTGCCATTCCCTATTCCCTACTGCTCTGGACCCGTGCCGCATTTTGACTCACTCCGAGGATATTCAGACGTCCAAAGCCTATAGTCCTGGCACATAAGTGTGTTCAATTGTCAGGGTGTTCATATGGGTTTAGGTTTGTCCGACTGGGGACCGGGACTGCCCTGTACCTAGTTCAAAGTCAGACTTAGCACTGGGAGAGTGTTCGTTCCACTTTTAGCATTCTACTTGTGGTTGGGGATGCAGAGGTGTGCTCACCTATGGCCATCCTGATATATAACAGCACTAACTATTCCGGGGATTTCCACTGTTGTTTCCTTTCACATTCGTTATGACTGCTATATTGTGACCATGTTCATTCTTCATATCTATATATATATATATATATATATATATATATATATATATATATATATATATATATATATATATATATATATATATATATATATACACATATGTGTATATATCGGTTTGTACATACACATGCAAATGCACATACATGTGCATTTACATTTCCCATACCGTTGAATCACCACCACTTACCATCGCGCATACACACTTGCATACCTGCTTACGTTTAGGGTTGCCACCTTTTCATATGGCCAGAGTGGTGCATTTTCAGGACACACATCAGATTTTACAGGCCGACACACACCCACAGTCAGTACAAAGGTTAGAACTTTACTTATTTGCCTAAATGAAGGCTTATTATTGTAGCAGTTTAGTTGATAATCTGTTTCTTGTGACTTTAAGTATTTTACATACAGAAATAACTGTTTTATGCAACTGTTACATGAAATATGGGCCACAAGTATTTCCTACAATCACAGGACATTTGCCATTGTATTATATTTGGTCTGGACACAACTTCCCAAAAAGAGACTGTCCCTCGCAAGGTGGGGCAGGTGGTACCCCTACTTACATCTGCTTTAAAGCACCTTAAGCACCCTATATCCAACTGCCACTATTTGAATGTGTATGGTATATATTCCCGATAATGCATGTGGGGAGATATTCATCACAGTCAGGTGTTTAATCCCGGGTCGTAGGTTCTGCAGGACCGGTTGGAGGCTGAGCAGTCTTGTGGACAACTACTGCTCATACAACTTGTGTCCAGATGTATACAGGACTGGACATCGTGTCGTGACACCACGTCTAATGTTTAGAATAGATACTTATTCCATGAGGGATATCCAAAAATTGTGGGGACCGATGACCTTCTTTGCTTTACGGCTATAAGGTCGGGTTATACATGCAAGGGCTGCATAGTTTGCAATCCTGAGACTGCCTAGGGTGAGACTGTCTACTAGATATGGGTAGGGGTCACTATGTGCAGATATGGCTGCATCTATGTAGCAGCCCGGGTATGGGTGGTTTTGGTGAACGTTCAGGAAGGGGGGGGTGGTGTGCTGTGAAGGGATGATGGGTATTCAAATATGTATCCAGGTGTGTTGGGGTTGAATGGCTCAGTTCAGGCCAGACCCTTATATCGGTATGTGCCGGTAACGTTTCTGTACATGTGTATTGCACTTTTTAATGTTCACATGTTTGTGGGATTGTATTGCAGATGTGTATATTTGTTCTTTGGTTATCTTCCTGATTCACCCACTGCTCCCTCGTAGACCTCCAGTTCACCTGTTGTGCATCCAATCCAGTCTCCCCTTGCCGAATTATTACATTACCTGTCACCCCCCACCCCCATATTCCACAAACACCATTCATTCCTTCTCCAGTTGATGGCCCATGGCCCAGTCAACAGAACACATTGCGTACACTACATATCTCTGGGACCAATATGGTTGTGAGACTACCCTAGCATTTCCGATCATCCACATGCTGTACTTCACGCACATAGGTACACGCAAATACTTATCTTTCATGACATGGTAGGTAGATCCGGGTAATACCCATTCATCTATGGGCCGTCCTGACAAGGACAACTTGGACCGCGAATGGGCAGATATTGGGTGAATGCTCTGACCATTGGTAGGGTTGCCTCCTTTTCATATGACCTGGATAGGATATTTTCGGGACACTCACGGTCATTACAAAGGATAGTACTTTAGTTTTATGCCTACATATAAGCTTTTATTGTTGTAGTGGTGTAGTTGCTTATTCTGTTTCGTTTACTTGCTTATTCTGTTTCTTGTAACATTTAGGTATTTTATATACGGACATAAGTATTGTATGGGACTATTACATAAAATATGGGACATAATTATGTCTTACTATCGCAGGACATTTCACATTTATAATGGTTTTGGTATGGACACACCTGCCTAGAGGGGGACTGTCCCTCACAATGTAGGACAGGTGGTAACCCTAACCATTGGGCTAGGCTTAGCAATTGGCGGCGCACTAACACGATGTGTTTCGCTTCCACTTGTTATAACTAGCGACACTACAATGGAGTACGGGCACAGGGTTTTAAATATCATTTGTTCGAGGGACAAGGAGTCAATATTCAGCTACGTACCTTTGTGTTTACTTCTTATTGTGGTGTTCACAAAAATGTCTTGTATGCTTTGCATACATTTCACTATCCATGGACACTGACAGGAGTGATTACTATTAGAGGCAGGCTGTACTAGTCAGCATTTTAGGTTCCGCATATGCAGCCGACATGTTCACGCCTCCGTGCAGCACTTGGATATTCCCCCTGCACTCGTACACGTTTCCTATGCATGTGGCTGTTACGGCAGCGCACCTTCATTAATATGCATGTGGTGCTGCTGTGCCATCTCTACGCCACATGGTCGGCGCAAGGCTAACGCCTTCCTTGCGCTGAGCTTCATGAATCCCGGGGAGTGTGTGTGTCAGCATGCATTTTCTGAAGGATATGAAGTCTGAAACTCAAATGTCTGTCATTATCTAATAACTTCAACAATCAATAATTTGCCAGAAAACCCCCAAATTAATGAAGAACAGACCAGAAATGAGACAAAAAAATCTGGACATTCTGTGAAAATCTAGACAGTTAACAGGTATGTCAAAACTACTTGAAGTAACAGTAAAAACAATGTGTTATAACCTGAACCAAAACAATGTACTGTAAGTTGAACCAAGAGTAAAAACAACATGCAGTAACTCAAACCATTAGCAAAAGCATCATTGCCATAATTTGAACTAGCAGTAAATTCAGTCTTTTTTACTTGGGCATTTTATTGTGCACTATTATCTCTAGGTGGGCATTTTAATACAAGATACAGGAGGTGTGAATTGGTGTCAAAGAAATTATGAACATATAAAAGAGGTGATCCAATGTAGGGGCAAAAGGATAAATATTGTGGGATGAAATATCCAGGGAATTGTTATGGCTAGGCTTGTATAGGTCCTAGGGCTGATAGCCTAGTACCAACCTATGAACCTATAAATATTGTGGGAAGAAATATCCAGGGAATTGTTATGGCTAGGCTTGTATAGGCCCTAGGGCCAATAGCCTAGTACCAACCTCTGAACCTATAAATATTATGGGAAGAAATATCCAGGGAATTGTTATGGCTAGGCTTGTATAGGCCCTAGGGCCGATAGCCTAGTACCAACCTATGAACCTAATTGTCTTAGGAATATAATCAAGGTCTAAATAGGTAATAACTGCCTTATACTCAGCATTAATCAGACCAGTTATTGAGTGCAGTGCCCCCTTTGGGATGTATCTCACTAAACATATTAAATAATTAGAAAGACCCCAAAGTTTCCTAACCAAAATGATCACAGGCCTAAAGTCTCTGAGCTGCCAAGAGATGCTACAATCTCTATCCCTTTTTTCTGTGTCATGTAGTCTTTTGAGAGGAAACCATTGTCTTGCTTACTGCCCCATTAGAGAGCCAGCTAACCTGGACCTCCTGTATCTCCACAAATCCAATAAACCCACCAGTATTAGAACTAGAGACATTAAGTTTCACCAACAGATAAAACATGATGGAGGGGCAAGTTTATAACATTTTCCCTCCCAGGGCAGAGTAAACTTCCCCTGCATGTTAAGCAGTGTGACTCATTCTCTTCTTTTAAAAAATCCTAGTTGACTGGATCTGTATCCACAAATTTACTGATATAGTCCTCTTGCAGAGGGGAGGTATAGCCTGAGGGAGGGTATTGACAAGTTGTCAATGGCCTTGGAATATCTGTGAATCTATAAGACTATAAATTACATGAAGAAGAGATGAGGGAATTTAACCTAAGCAAATGATCCATTTCTGGAAGGATAGAGATGGTTGAGAAGAAGGGAAACAAGACAAAAAGACTGAGAGATTTGGGGTTGAAGGCAGATGGTGGTGAAAAAGTGAGAGTGGTAAGTAGGAAGGAGATGACTGTCACAGAGGAAAGGCGTTGAGGAATGAGTCATCATACATACGTCATAATCCTAAGTTTTTGAGCCAGAAAGGCCTGACACCTACAATGAACACAGGAAAGATTTCTTGCCCAACATGGTGAATTAGCAGTGACACTGAGGAAAGAATGGAAGAAGTGGGTGAGGAAGAGAAGAGGCTGCAGACACAAAATGAGGAGATAGCACACCTTAACAAAACTGGAAAGGTATGAGGAAAGAGAAGAGGGGTAAGTTAGGCATTGTGATATTACAACCAATAACACTTAAAGCTTGGGAGGTGAATAAAGTGCAATGGAGTGATATAAATGTGTGGAATCTGACTGTACTAAAGAAGTAAAAAGGACTATCAGTGTAATTGTATAGATAAAAAGCAATAGCAGATGGGCTTCTTGATTAATATCTGGGAAAATGTGAGCAATTAAAAGAATTTAGGGTTGGATAAGAAGCCATAAAAAGTGGGGCAAATGTATGAATGAAATAACAGAAATATAAGCTTTTTTTAGGTATTTCTTCGGTGAATCAAATGGGGAAGAGGAGGCTGCATAGAAGATCATAAAAATGGGATGAACTTCATGGTAACAACGGCGCCTGGGAAAGCGAAAGTATAACAAAAGGGTTTAGTGAACAATGAAGATGCAAATGAATCAGGGATTGTGTGAACATCTGGAGGTAAATAAATCAATCCCATTGTCTGCTGGGGTTTATTTTTATGACTGAAAATTTGGAAGTGACATAATAATGAGGGTAGGAATTAATATCTTCAAAGGCCAGAATGAAACAAGCCAGTGGATTAGACAGGTCTGTGGTTAAAATGGAAAGGGTGGAGGAAAGGTGGGGTACAGTTAAAAGAAAGAGGATTGCCAGACCATATAGTGGATACATTATAATGCAAGATGGTAGGAGAATGGAAACCATAGAAAAGGAATATTTGCCACTGTAGACTTAGATAAAAAAAATGAGCGAGCTGGTGATAAAACCTCCCAGAAATGGGATGCAATAAATGCTATGTGGAAAAGTCAGTTAATGAAAGAAAGGGATGAACAAAGGGGAGAAAAAGCTAGATGACTAACTGAGAGAAAAAAATCAAAGGAGATAATGGAGATGTTTAGATAAGTAGGAAAAAATCAGAAAGCATGAACGTGTCTGCATGAAGGTGGTCTGGATCCCCTGCCCCTAAATTTGGTGTTATGAATGCAGCACTGCTACAAATGTGACACACAGATAGTAGGATGCCACAAACCAACATCAAGATGGCTGGCACTGATGAAGTTTGAATCCCAATGCTACCAGCTAGGGGTGGAGGGAAATCAAGAAAGATCACAAAAGTCTATCTCAATAACCAGGCATATTCCACAATTGGAACTTCCACAGAGGTTCCTCACTAAGTGAATACATGGCATAAATAACTTCCTGTACAGACCGCCTCAAGGCCCTATCTCTGTATTCTGTCTCCTACAGGCTGTTGAGGGGAGATCTATACCTGGTATATATGTCATTGTCACACTCCTCTCTGATGGACCTCCTGCATAGCTGCAGAACAAACAGCACCATAATTACTCATTCTAAAGACTTAAACCTTGCCTGTGATATTAATAAGATCTGCTGGAGTGACAGATATGCATGCCAGAAACTACCCCTTCTCTGGAACAGGCTCCCCATCCATGTAAAGCAGAGTTCCTCCATAACCCAATTCAAGCGTAAGTTTGACAACTAGATGGGGAACAGGAAATTCATCCCTGGTTTGGCACCTATGTCTCTAATGGACACAGGCAGCCTGTAAATGGTTAATCTTCCAGGCCCCTGCTTGTAAATGTTTCATCTCCAAAGACCCTGCTTACACTTATCAAGGGTACCGAACTTGTCAGAAATTTGGGATGCATGGCTACGCTCAAAAAGGCCTTTGCATTCATTAACCTAGTAAACACCTATGAACCTATGAAGAAACTACAAGCTGGCCCCAAGACCATAAAGGGACTATGCCTATTATCATGGCTATAGACTTCCCACTTCCATACCTAAACTAATTTGCACACCAGCCACTTACAGTGATAAGTCTTTAGTTAAGCACTTCCAGGACCCTGTCTCAATGCTTTCTCTGTTTACCAATGTTTTTCAGTGCCCCTTTATCCACTGTAACTGCCTTTCATGCAAAGGATCACACACATACACACACACATACACACACACACACACACACACACACACACACACACACACACACACACACACACACACACACACACACACACACACATACACACACACACACACACTCTTACACTCTCTCTCTCTCTCTCTATCAGACAAACACATATACAAAACACACACATACACACACACAAACATAAACACACACACACACACACACACACACACACACACACACACACACACACACACACACACACACACACACACACACACGCACGCGCACACATTGGCAGAATTCTCCAGTTCTCCAACAGCTTTCTTTTTGGCATGGTCGAACTGCTATGACTCTTTCTTAGGGTTAGAGACCCCCCCTAAATTACCCTGGTTTCTCTTAAATTAAGCCAGACATCAAAGCATACTCATTAATATCTCTTACACTAGTAATAGTCCTTAAGCAGTCTAATGGGAGATATGTACCACACAGCTTGTTAACCAGCAGTGAAAAAATTATTACCCTCTTCTCTAATATACAACAGTGCATAAATAGACTTATAATAAATAAATGAATGCCAGCCGTAAGACCTTAAAGTTTAAGAAATGATCTTTACTTACATAATACAAAAAAATACAGCAACACACAGAGGAACAAAATAAAATAAAATAAAACAAATGGCTATAAAACAGACAGGATGCATACAAAAAACTAAGCTCCAGATATTAATGTTTCCTGGCTATAACTTACTATAAAGACAGTATTCCTAACTATAAATTAATAATTAGTACTCTCAGATGGTTGTACACAAACAAGACAGTATCAACATCAAACATCTTCTAGCATACACAGTTGTATACATTTTTCCCCTGCCCTCTAATGGTCATGACATCATCTTCCTGTCCCTGGAGACCAAGTAGCTACATTAGTTTGTTTACTCATCATAGCAACCAAAAGGATCGAGAGTGCACATCCACATCTGCTTCACTTGAATCTTGAATCCATACTGGTGTCTTAGACCATCAACAATCATAGCAATTTCATTGCAAAAGTAGAGTTAGGGAAACATGGGATAGTTTAAGAAGGGATGATCCAATGCCAAGCTAAAGGTCTGGCTTTACTTTTTAAGCCTATTAAGTGCTGTTCCAGAGCCGACATGAAAAATGACAGGAAAACATATGGATGAACTGTGGACCCAACTTTGGAATACTAGCTATGACCATCAGGTAAATGAGGTAGATGTTTGTTTATCTTCTGCCATCACTTGTATTTATGAACAATGAAGGCCACCAGTTTCAGTCTGTTATTCTTTCAGAGACTGTGTTCCTTCAACCACAGTGCACTATCTGTCATTATCCCCATTCCTTCCAAGCTGAACATCTACTGATATAATACCATGCCTTACTAATTCCTCCAGATACAACCACAGCATCCACAATGTTTCACCTAAATAGCTTATCAAATGCCAACTCACAGTTGTTCTTCTTTCGGCTTTTCCCAGTTGGGGGTCACCACAGCGGAACTCCGGTTCGCTAATGATTGGCAGTAGATTTTTACAGTGCCGAGGTGCCAGCTCGATGCCCAAC
This sequence comes from Protopterus annectens, assembly GCF_019279795.1. Lineage (NCBI taxonomy): Eukaryota > Metazoa > Chordata > Ceratodontiformes > Protopteridae > Protopterus > Protopterus annectens. Next base: position 1,097,587,885 of record NC_056747.1, on the reverse strand, counting down.
CTTCAACGAAGCCACACGCATTTACGCATGTCTTTTAAATGCCACTCAACCATGGGGAAGACATGCAGACTCCACACAGAAGGTGATCCAGCCAAGAATCAAATGGGAGAACCTCTTGCTGTGAGGCGACAACACTACCGCTGCACCACCGCGACTTCCAAATGCCAGCTCACAGTAATGACCTAAAAACTATTTGTGATCAACATTCAGATTATCTAAATATGTCAGCTGTTGGTGAGCTTAGGTTTGTTATGTGTAACACCTGACATAAAACAAACAATCTGTCTGCCTGCTTCATGGCCCAGTTAACTTGCCTGAATGAAGGATGTTTATGTAGAGATAAGAATAATATGATGAGATGAGGCACACAATAGACTTAATCTTATAAGCAGAGTTGTAGCTAGGTATTCAGTTGTCCTGTGCAGTCCTCCAATCTGGTGCCCTCCTCAACTCTAAGTTGAGAATCAAAACTTGGGCTTGAAGACCCAAAAAGTCCTTATCATTGACAAATGGAACTGTCCCCCTTTGTTCTTTGAGAAACTATAGCCAACACTTGCTATAAATGTGAACATGTGGCTTGCTAGAGCTAAATACCAACACACAAAGCTACAAAGCATTTCAGCCTTGACCACAAATGCAGTATTAACATTAATTAATGAATGCTACTACTGTACTACCAACTGATCTGCATCTACCAGGTAGGCACCTATCACCTTGTATCCAGGGTGGACCCTTTTCCATACCCTAGCTGCACCTCTGCAGTTAGGGTGTGAAAAAGGGGGCAGCAACACCTCTGTTTGAAAACACACCTCACCAGCTTTCTAATGTCATTGGAAGCCCAACACAGCTTTAATGCAACTTGAACTCTTATGATACATATAACTTTGAAGACACAAATGTATGCACACCTCCTATATGTACTACCTATATGTCCTACACATGCATTTTTGTATGGGAATTAACAATTTAGTTTTTGTCAGGTTTATTGCAATTTTTGATTTATTTCTCCTAAAGGACTGTTTCACCAATAATGAGAGGCACACAATTTCACAAAATCCTGCATCCTTATAAACCAACAGCTGCAAATTATCACAGTAAAACATGAGAAAAATTGCATTGAAACAAAATACAGCAATGAAACAAAATATAACAATGAAGATTTAAAGGGTTTACTAAAACTCTATCTTAGAGTTTGTGAAACTTTGAAGGGTTAATGGCAGCATTTTGATGAAATGACTGTTTAAATATGTTATCATTAGAATTACAGTTCACTGTCAGACTATGTTTTGATCCTCTTAACAATGAAAAATAAATTTGCTTATTTCCACAAATACGAAATATGTTTTGTAAACTGTGAAGATATGATTTACTGACATCAAAAAGTAAGTATCCTAGCAAGTTTCTTTCTCCAAGCAGTCCTATGCTACTACTCAACTTTAAATCCAGTTTGTCTTAGATTGTTACTCATCTGTAATATAGGCCGGATATACCATCATAATGTGCAGCTGTATTCATCCAAACTGTCCTTCAGTACTGCAATGCATGCAGGGAGTTGTAACCCACTCTATTAAGAACAGTCATGTAATGACTTGAATGCAAGATTACAAATAGACTGATGCCTTGCTCTTTGCAATATCCATGTTTCACTGCCTGCAAGATCCTTCAACATAGTACATTGGAAGAACATTGACTCAGCTGTTCATTGGCTCATTAAATTGCCAAACCACAAGTCTGAGCTGAGCTCAGAGACTTAAGCTCAAGCTTGGCTCAAGCCTGCTCCAGCTTATCTACCCATACTCTAATGAAATGCCGTTCCTGGTCTTTCACCTTAATTTGCTACATTATCAAAAGGAGGCAGCAAGTACTGAGATTCAACACCTTTTAAAAGACATGCCTTGTCTTTTGAAATTCAGAAAGACAAAAGTCACGTGCTCTTCTAGCTATATAATAAATACAATTTAGCTTGACATTAACCTGGCTTCCAGTCTGGAAATACAAAATGTAGTTTACCTACTCCACCTTATTGGAAGCAGATAGGAGGAGGAAGAGAGATACTAGCTTTGAAGGAGAAAACACAAGTCTCTGCTATGAAAAATGAAAGTAAAGTAAAAAGAAATACATGTAGAAAGATTAAGAAATAGGAATGCAAGATCAGCTGCAAGGAGAGGACAAGAAATGTTAATAGCAGATTTCTACTGAAGGCTGTTCTAGGTAAGATAAATGAGAGTGTGGATAAATGAAGATGTATTTCTGTATAGAGAGGGTGTATATATCCAAGGATGAATGAGAAAAATTGGATGGAAGAAAGAAAAGGAAATATGTATTGTTTAGAAACAGACTAGTGAACTTAAAAGGTGAAGTATCTTGAAGAACTATGTAACACATACATTTTGAAGTAACATAGATTAAGGCTTGCAAAGAATTGAATGGGAAGGTTAACGTTTTTGGGTTTGGGTTGGGGTACCATAATTAGTGGTATATACAGCTAGCAGTATAGATAGATAATAGAAGGTTATGAAAATATTTGCTGCGATTGTAGTTATGGGAGAGTAAGATGGAATGAAGAATGGGATGTACAAAGGTATTATATGAATGAAGAAAATGGAAACTGAAGCTAATTTTTAGGTATTTTACATGGTTGAAATACAGATATGGGCTAATGATAAAAGAATGCTGGATGTACCATCAAGTAAAGAGTGCAGTGAAAGACTGGTGGAAGAAGATGATAAAACAAAGGAGAACAAATAGGAAGAAAGGGAAATGTGGTGACTAGGAAGAAGAATGGGGGAATAATCAACAAGAAAGTAGAGGAATTTTGATGAAATTAAAGCATGAGAAGGTTAAGGAGGAAAAGGAAAATTACCAAGGGTCTTGATTGACAAGAATAGCAAAGTGAAAAACATGGCTGATATGCCAAAATCTTAGAAATGCAAAAAGAGGAACACAGATATATTATTAAAGTATAAGGCAAAGTACATGCATACGTTTTCTTGCCCAGGACTTTATTTGGGGCACACATGGCTTGCTTCTGAGCCCAACTTTTACAGTTTTAAAATCCTGGAATTCTTGGACTATTGTGGGTTCAGCAAGTCAGGACTCTTTATTGGTAGTATATTACACCATGGAGACTAGAGAGGTAGAATAGACTAGAGCACCCATACAAGAACTTTGATGTGGATAGGAGCTGGCTAAACTAATACATATGTTTTGGGGATTATTAGTAGTTTAATAAAATATGGGAAAGAGTATGCAAGAGTTAGGAAAACATCTTCAGAAAGAAGGTAACCAAATACTTCTGATAGGGTTGAAGAGGCAGGGAGATGGAGCAGTATGGGGAGTGGGTTCATCATGCTTCTAGCATGGGGGGGGGTTAAGAGTTCTGTAGAAAAAAATGGGAAGAATTAGGATAGAGGTGAATCACTCTGAGCAAGGGAAGAGAATTCTAGAACCCGGAGGTGTTTAATAAAAGTGAAAGAAAAAGAATGGGAAAGGGGAAGACAATAAAATGCTAGGACAAAGCACTTGCATTATTAGATATAAATTTGATGACTTAACAGTATGGTGGTAGAAAGAGGAACACAATATGTAAATAGAGGCATCAAATGAGAGGAAATAGTTATAAAAATCAATAGACAATATGGGACATGGCTTCAGAAGAAGGGAATAAATAGTCCACAGGAATGACAGGAAGCCTCTCTTTTAAATCCCTTCCAAGTTCATGACAAATGTGAAATCGCAAAAATATCAGGCAACAGCGGTAATGGATAAGCATTAACTCTCATGTACATATTTTCTGTTTTTAATTGGATCTATAATTTAGGAGTTTGATGCAAGTTCTACTGAACACATGAACATGGATGTTCAATATTGCTAGGAGAGAATGTGAAATACATCATTCAGAGGGTGGAGGAAAGGAGCTACTTAAGGAGGAATAAACAGAGGGAAGAATGCAGATGGAAGAATGAAGCATAAGTGAAAATAACAGAGGGAAAGACACTTTGTCAGTTGCTCTGTAGGTCTGTAACAAAAAGAATTATCCAGGAACAGACTCATAAACAGTATTACCATTTAATATTTATTAAAGTATGTACTCCTAAGCCCAATTATACAATGTCATAACATACAGTAATCAATAGTGGATTAAATAAACATAATTAGTGATAACATAACAACTAAGGCAATAAAATTAGATTAAAACACTCTGGACTTGTTTGAAACCTTTGGTAAATTAAAGCACGTGTCTTAATGGGCAGCATATAATGGCTCTTTTAAAAGAGCCCTCAGACTCACAAACTGGGAAAACTGAATATTATAGAATGCAATCACACAAGTAGACCATTGCCTACATGAGGTTTCCGGGTTTACTGGGGGAGTCAGTAGTATAACTTGCAGGAAACACTGTGTGACATGTGACATGGCTGACAATAATGTTCTGAGGCTTCATGGATGTAGATTTATCTGTGACTTGCAACCAGGGTAAATCCTGCAGTGCAAGCAAGGATAATGTGACTGAAGTAACAAGCTTCAGGTATTGCTCTGTTTATGGAATTTTGAACATGATTGAGCTAGTCAAGGTGCAATTCTTGAAGCTGATTCGAGTGCATTCCAGTAATATAAATGTAAGACACAAGTGCATGAACAGATGTCTCAAGATCAGAATGACAGGTAACATTAAATTCTGGAAATATTTTGAAGATGAAAATATGAAGGTACTGATGATACCTAGTCATGAACTACTGAAGAGACAGCAAAGAACTTCCCAAAATCCTGGATCATTGAAATAAACTTATATTCCCACCCTTCCAAAAATGAACACCAGGGATTCACAGTCACATGTACCAAACTGTTTTAAATTTAGGGTTCAGCTGTAAGTGACCATAATTCATGCAGTTTAGGATGGAGTTCTGGTAGTCCTTATGTGTGGAAAAGTCATACAGAGAGGAGAGTTAGACCTGGATATCACAGCTTGAAAGTCACACTGTATCACCCAAATGGAATTATGAAATGTTAGCACATGCATAGTGATATACAGAGTAGAAAAAGCTGAACCTGTTGTACTCCACAATCAAGCAGGTACTTGAAAGAAGGACAGTATACCAAACACTATCAATTTAGTGTTCTTTCATGGGTAGGAGATGAACTAGTTTAGAACAGTGAATAAAAGTCCAGCATGAGCTTGAAGATGGTCAAGGTGGACCTGGTTATCCTCAGTTTAAGACAGTGCTGAGTGATCATGGAGGACCATGAGGAATTCAGCCATTGATCCCTTGTTACTAGGATAAATAGAGCAGTGTCAGTGATTTATCTAGATTAAAATCCAGTCTGATAAGGATGCAGTGCACTATGGGAGGTTAGATGGAAGTGCATTTGTGGGTATGCTTGGTCTCAGTGACCTTATCCATCCATCCATCCATCCATCCATCCATCCATCCATCCATCACCCCTTTTTCCCAAATTTTCATATGATGTCAGGGTGTCACTTCAACAGTGACAATCATTTAGAGCCAATGTTCACACCACTAGGTTGCTAGCCCTGCCATGTTTTTCTTCCATAACACACATACACACTCACATTCATACCTATGGTCAATTTAAAGTGTCCAGCCCACCTACTGCATGCCTTTGGATTGTGGAAGGAAAGCAGAACACACACAGAAAGCTCACAGGAATACAGGAAGGACATGTAGACTCCACACAGAAGGCACCCCAGCTGAATATCAAACTGGGGAATCTCTTGCTGTGAGGTGACAGCAATAACCGCTGCACCACTGTGCTGCCCTAGTCTCAATGACCTTATCCATTAACATAATATTCCACACTGTAGGTACTGACAGTGTGTTTCCTGAGAACAAATATAATTAAGGCTTTAAGCTGATATCCAATTACTACTCTATGCAAGGAAGACCTCATATCCCAGAATATGACTGAACCTAGAGATCTGAGGCTGAATGTCTTCTACCTAACTGGTCTCAGAGCCAGTCCACATCAAAATGGATGTACAGTTGAAACAAATTCATGTTTGCCTAATAACAGGTATAGGAAAAAGTTGTTGAATAAAATATTTGGGTTTTCAGAACTGGATCAGTATCTTCCACAATGGATACATCTTGAGAAAGAGTAAACCTAATTATGGTCACCTTATCCACAAATAACAATGCAATTGTCACAAAGTCTGCAGAAGAAAAGGCCCACCAGCGTGACAGACAGGCAGGTCAGCATAACTTGCTGACAGTCAGGAAGAGCATAGCTGGACATTCTGATACACACTGATTTATCAGACAAAAAGATTTCTCTTTTTAGAGATTGCCAAGTGGTAAGTCAAATAATGAGAAATTAGAATAAACGGTCATCAGCAAGGCTTGTTTTCCTCACTCAACTGCCCTTCAGCCTTCACCCCTACCCCTCATCAATCATATGCCTTGAATATACTAAAGAGTAAAATATGAAATAAGTAGATGGTGTTGATGCACTGGGACAAGTGGATTCAGGGCATCACTGATAATTAAACACTTTCACAATACATTCAGAAATCAAAATAATAATACCCTTGCACTAGTCATGCCTTTATTAAAGCTGACAACTGGGGAAAAAGCTTTAGGTAAAATTGTTCCTGCAAGCTGTAACAGTATTCCACAAGAAGTTAGACAACTTACTAATCTAAAAATAATGTTAAAGGAACATCATTGACCACTTAAAGGAAGTACTGGCAGAGGCAAGGCTGGACACTTTCCCCTTTTCTTCTCTACACCATTAAATTAATAAGTATTTTCAAGCTGGCTCAGATCTCTAAAGTTTCATCCCATGCATATAGAAGCCCACTTTCATTCCCCACTGTAACTTCCCCTTTTGCTAGGGTCTCCTGTCAGCTAATCCCCCTCCTACTCTCTTCCAAGCTACACATCTCCTGCTTCGTAGGCCCCACTTCCTCTAGCTACAACTTTGATCCCTTTATGCTTTGATGAATTTATAGTGTTCTGCAATACCTGGGACAATGCTGAAAGGGGCCCAAGAACCAGTCCACCTACCAATTAAGCACTCAAACACATAAATAAATAAATAAATAAATATACTATACCTAGTTTCACCACAGCTTCAGGAGTTGTAGACTTCTAGACTTCCTATATGAATCTTGTAATTTTTAACACCTTTATTGAATCACTTAAGACTTAACCAAATGCACATTTATATAAAAGAAAACAAACCATATTACATGTTCCAAGTTTACAAACATTGTACATCACATATATTATTTTTCATAATTATTGTCGATCCAATATTACATAAATTGCTCAATTTCTGCTACTCCTGCCTTCCCTTAAAACTTCCCTCCTCCTCCAAAACATTATTCTACATGTATTGTTCCCACAATTTCCATTTTTTCTATGTAATTTGCTCCTAACCTTTTCTAAAGGTCCATCCAGCCTTTAGTTATTTTATCTCTGTTACACTATTCAATACTTCAAATATAATTGGTTTACACTTTGATTTCCTTGTTTTGGCAGTCCCCAGAATTAAACTTAACAAGGCCTTACTCTATCTAGGCAATTCAGATTCTGTATGCCAGCACAAACATAATTTCCTAAATTACACTCATTTGTTCATCTAATATGTCTGACAGAGTACTCTATAGGGAATTTTTAAGTCTGCCAGTTTATTACACTCCCAAAATATATGCTCTCAGTTATCTTTTTCTTCTCTATCACACCTCCAGAATTTTCCATTTACCTAAGGAAATATTCTTTGGAGTCTGCTTAGGGTATAAAAATACATGTGTAAACACTTTCAAGCAAAAATCCTAAATCTTCTAGACTTTGTTGCATATTTGGGAACAATACATATGTCCTCCCATTGTTTTCTTATGAATTGCTTATCAAATCTCTTTTCTCAGTCTTTTCTAACCTCCTTTGACCGATTCCTATAGTTATTGTACAACATTTTATATATCTTATTAATTAACCCTTTTTAACAGCAGCTTCTGTTTTAGAATCAGTTAAAAACTCTACAATAGCAGGTCTTTCAATTAGGATTCCCCTATCCCTTTCTCTTTGCCTATACTCTGATTTCAATCACTAACAGTGAAAGGAGTCTCTAGCCTGCAGTCCAAATGTATTCTTGGCCTCTTGCCATTCTATTACCTTTTCCTCCCTAGTTTTTTGCTCCCAATACCTTGGTTCATTTGTCAGTTTTCTCCAGAAAATTCCAGCCCTCGCCTGCATATTCTCTGTATCCCTAAATGCAGTCATCCTTTCTTTATTCTCATGTTGGCTTAGTTCTTAGAATACTTTCTGCTACTTTAAGAATAGAATATTCTTATGTCTGTTGTTATTCTCCTTAAGAATCTACTTCCAAAATCCCTCTCTCTCTCCTTATTTCTTGGATTCCCCCCTGCTTTATCATTATCCCTTTACACTTTGACTTGTAGCTTTCTGCTTGGGTTATCTATATAAACCTTAACTGTGAAGCTGTAAAATATCCCTTCAAATCAGGTGATCCTAAACCACCTTGTTCTATTGGAAGGATCAACTTAACCACTTGACCCTTGTCCTCTTATACTCCCAGATAAAATACTTCAACTATTTACTGTCCAGAACTTCGGATAAATGTTGATAAAAATATGCATGACCTGTACATAAAACTAAAGGGACTAAAATATTTTCACTGCTTGTATCTTCCTATCCATATTCATAAAGAACAGCTTCTAGTTTCTCAGTCTTGGTATTATCTTGTGTTTAGTCTCTTCCCACATATCCTTAGCTTCCATAACAGAATCCTTTTTAATCTATACTCCTATATTTTTCCTTTTATCGGGTCTCCATAAATATGGGTATTGCTGAACCAATTCATGTGTGGGCACATAGTTTACAGCTATAGCCTTTGTTTTATCTTCATTAATTTTATATGCCAAAAAGATTTGAAACTGTCTCAAAATATTTTACAACTTTGAGATGTCCTTTTCTGGTTTTCTCAGGTACAAAATAATATTGTTTACAAATGAAGCCAATTATATCCTTGAATTTCTAAGTATGTTATTTTCTTTGTCAGTTGTTCTAAATATAATAAAAATAACAAAAGGAAGGAGGACACCCCTGCCTGGTTCCTCTGTTCAGACACAATTTATCAGAGAGAAACCCTCCCACTTTAACTTTTGCCTCCTATACATCATATATCCTCCTAATTAACATTAATATTGTATCAAGGAATGCAAATGCTTCCATTGCCCTGCTCATAAAATCCAAGCTTACTTTGTTGAATGCTTTCTGTGCATCAGGATCCATCAGCAACAGCAGAATGTTCTTGTATTATGTTTCCCTCTGTATCATCATTTTTGTGTTAATGTTGCCAAATGTTTGTCTCCCTCCACAAAACCACATTGATCCATATCTATTGACTTTGGCAACACCTTTGCCATTCAATTAGTTATTATAGACATAAACACTATATAGTCATGGTTTAAAATTGATATGGGCCTATATGAAACTGATTTGATCGGTCTTTACTGCCTTTAGGTATTGCAACCACCACAGCTTTCTTCTAGGAAGCTGGTATTTCCTTTCCTTTTAAAATGCTATTAAACAAAAACTTCCAAATCTTTATCACTTTTTTCCCCTGCTAGCTTCGAACCTTCCACAGGAATACCATTTATTCCTGGAGACTTTCCTGCAGATTGGTTGTACATCACCATTTTTATCTGATCTCCTCCTGACCTAACTGTTAATTATTGAACCTTGTCTACCTCCAACCTTCACATAAATAAGTCCTCCATAAATATTTACATTTATGCTCTTTCTTGATTTCCACATTTCTCTGCTTTATACAAATATTTATAACGTTTCTGAAATATCTCTAATACTTCTACAGGATCTCTATTTTTTTCTTGTTATAGGCTCCCTAGGTTCAAAAACAACCTTTCTACTTTCTGTTGCCTTTGTCATTGTGCTAAAAGTTTTTCTTCACTGGAGTTATTACCAAAAACAATTGCTTAATAGCTAACTTTCTAAACTCATGTATATTATCCAGATACTCCTTATTTTCTCTTTAGCACTCTGCAGTTATGCCTTGTCTTGTTCTGTGATTCCCCTTATTTTGTAATATTTAAACCTTTGTCAGCCCCATTAAATAATTCTTATTAGTTCTTAATTATATCTCTTTTGTTTTATTTCTACCCTAATTTTAAACTCCATTTTCATTTTATCCCACTCATTAGCTATAACTTCTGAAGAAATTTCTATCTTCCCTAATAACTTTCAAATAGTTTCCACTATCCATTTCTTAAATTCCTCACTTTTTAACAGGTAGGTGGGGAAATGTCTGATTTTTACATCATTACCCTGAATTTTTATCACAACTGCTATTGAGACATGATTTGAAACAGTCATTGGATATGCGTAGAATCTTTCAATTTAACACACATGTGTCTTTGAAATATAATTTCTGTCTAGTCTAGCCCAGTTATTGCACCTTGGGGAATAATATTTAAATTCTCCTTGAGTTACTACTACTGAATTTATATCTTCCACACCAGATATTTCCATAAATTTGTTCAAATATCTATCCTCTTTTGTTATATTTTCTCTTCTAAGTCCCCCATATACACCCTCACTAATGCAAATCAAGTTCTAGTTCCCACCTATAAGTAGTATTCCCTACTAAAAGCTGATCCCTTCTCCTATAAGTTTCTTAAGCTCCATAATAGCAGTTTTAGGTGGAATATAAATCCATGCCAACTTAATCCTCCTCCCTTGCCACTAGCTGCTTACTACAACAAATCTACTATTATTATCTTTTTCTCTAGTCTATTACTATTAGAGCTCCTCTAACAATTGGTGTGAGTACTCCCCTTTTCCTTTGTCCCTGACATTCTGCTGAGTATCCATCCTGAAATCCTTTTGTTCACGTTTGCTTCTTTCCAAATGTGTCTCTTCTAGTGTTGCTATTTGAACTCTGGATTTCTTAATATAATTTAATACTCTTACCTTTTTGTCTAAACCTGTGAGGCCATTCTCATTCCAAAACACAATAGATAGTGTAGCTATTATGAGAAGAAGTTATTATTCTCACCTATTATATATGATAGCTTTTTTAGATATCTCTTTCCAGCTTTTGTGTTGCATACACCCACTAATGTTTGGCAGGTTGATCTGTTACACAGTTGTTTTGTGTCATCTCTATTTGAAACTATGTCGCATTTTATGATAATTTAGTTTCAATGAAAACCCTCAAAAATGCACCCCAGAACACACCCATAATTTATTAACATAAAATGAACACGGAAAACTATGTACATTTCCAAATAATGAAGTTTGGCCCTCCTGATAGGAACAATTTTTCCAAACTGACAGATGCACCTACAGGCATTACCCAATCTAAAATTAAGGTTATCCATGCTAAGGTGCATGTTACAGCCTGCACTCCTACTTATTGTTGTCTGCTGTTGTTTTATCTTTATACCCCTCTCAGAAATGAAAAAAATGCTTGTAAGCTTTCAGACAACAAATGAAAAAAATGCTTGTAAGCTTTCAGACAACATTAAGTTTTAACCTTAAGAAAAAGTGCACTAGCTATCTTTAAATTAAACTAAACTGTACACAATTTTAGAAAATGCATTGTAGTATTTAGGTACCAGGAAAGCTGCTATTTCTGATTCACTTCCAATAATTTCAAACTTTATTGTTTACTAAGTTGCTTGCTCTTGTTTCTTTTAATTTTATGTTTCTGTAAGCAAACAATGTCCAGAACTCTCAAGATTTATTACCTGGAACTGTAGTAAGCTTGTATCCATGAAAACATGAGAACAGAATGTACAACTGCCCTCGACTGCAGACTTCTCAACTTACACTGAACATTTATTTTCTAAAGGAAATATTTTCATTACAGTCACAGTTTTCTCTTATTTTTAACTCCCCATGCTCACACAAGAAAGTTGCCACTACATCAAGCCAAGGGTATTAATCCAGACATTCATCAATGCAAAAGTAACAGAAAACATCTCAACATATATTATAATCAGTGCACTTTTATACCCCACACTCCACCCCAACAGCCCAAGATTACAGCCTTTTAATGTCAGCATGCTTTTGTCCAGCCTTTCTTCTCTTTTTACATTGTAATGCCTATATTTCTTAAAACTAAAAAGAAAAAAAGTACTTGTTTACTTTAGTATCTTTATCACATACAATGATCACTGAAAATGCTTTACTATTTAACATGCGATTTATATCATGAAATATTTTATACAAATATTGTTACAAACAAAAATTGTTTTACTTACAGTTAATTTTTTTCCTTTTAGTGTACTTCCAAACATTAATGACATGAAGTGGGGTACATGCCTTTCAGTCACTCCAAAAGTTTGACAAAGTCAACAAAAGGCAAATCTTTCTCAGACACTTTTTCTTTTATAGCAATACTTCACAAATGTGATTAATGCTTTCTAGCCTCACATTTATTCACTAATTTTAATGTTGCTGGTCTTCTTCCTGCTCATCTCCATCTCCCAACCCTAGACTTTGGTTCAAGTCCAAGGTACTCATAATTCTTCTAGTCAACTCCTGTGCTTTTTTTCTGTCTCCCAAGCATTTTTCTTTGGAACTTTGGAAAAGGTTTTACTGGAAAAATCTCTCTATGATCTTCATTATCAGAAGAATGAAAAGCAGAGTCCTCTTATGTTTGATGGCTCAGGTTTTGTTGGACAAACTTTTGTTTTTTCCTCCTTAGCCTGTACTGCATCAAAAAAGACTCTGATCCTCCAAGAAAAATATTCTGAAGACAGCTGGATGCAGGTGCTTGAATCTCAGATCTGCCTCTCAACATTCCCTGATTGCTGGGATAAATTTGTTTCATGTCTGTCTGGAGTACAGTGAATAATCATTTTCCATAAATAGTTTACCATCTCCAATTTTTAATACTTTATCCTTTTACCACAGTTTTGTCAAGATCAACTTTTTCTGCTAGTATGATTGCATCTTTACTAATACAGCTCTTGACTGCTTTCTTGTGGCCAGGCTTGGAGCACACACATAGTGCGCCCTTTCAATTAAAAAATCCTGCTGTGGACTACAAGTAAGTTGCTTATTTATGCTTTCATAAAATTAATACAATCTGTTCCTTCCAGTTTCTCTGGTACAGCAGAAAATCTCAGGTTTTCTGTATGCTCTGTCCTCTAACACTGCCATTTTTTGAAACAACTCTTCTTGAGCAGTTTCATACTCAGCCAGCTTTTTCTTCATTTCAGCCTCTGATTTTTGCTGTTTTATCAGTTCTTCTGAATAGTTTTTTAAAGTTTCTTCCATTTTTCCAGCCTTTTTGAGTTGATATACTCCTTCAGTGTTTCATCTATTTTAATCAGCTCTGAACATATTTGATTTATTTTTTCTCGAAATTACTGGAAGCAATCTCTTTTGCCAAAGCTGGAACTTGAAATGTTTTTGCTGAACAGCTGCAGGATCCTATCTGGTCAGTACTTTATCTTTATCTTTTCTAAATGCTTTCCTTTTAGCCTCTTTATGTTTATTCTTTGCTGGCATCCAGACAGTGTACTTACTATCCATTAACTGATTTTACTAAAACTAGCAGAATTACTAGCCTTTATCTCTCAGTTTCTTTTTTTCACTCTGGGAGTGCTGAAGTTAAGCTGTTGATCAGTGTGTAGCTAGCTTGGAAGTCCTTATGAATCTTATAAATTTGACCAAAAGCCCTTAGAAATGATTCTAACATTTGAAGCCAAATTTTTGTTTTGGGAATCAGTTCTGCATGATTCTTGGAAATCATGTGTGAAGTGCTGCTAGAAAAAAAAATACAGTTTCTTTAACAAAGTTATATACAGTCAAATGCCATTAAGATCAGGTTGTAAATTACTTTCTTTAGGGCCCACAGAAAATTCAAGAAAGTGCAAACAGCAGCAAATAAGAATTTGCTCAGAGAGTTGAACAATTACAATTTGTGAACATGTAAATTAAACTAGCAGAGTGTTTTTCCTTTGAACTTGAGAACCTGTCAGAGAGTAATTTTCTACAGATTACTCAGCTTGTTTTCTCCTGTTAGACATACCATTTATTTATAGATCACCTGTTTCTGAAAACTCTGAACACTATTAACCTGTGCAGGCAGCATGAATGCAAAATAAAAGTCAAGTAACACACAAAAGAAAATATTTATTTAATGTTTTTGACAAGGAAAGTACCTTTCTGTGGAAGCCTGTTTACAGCTAAAGATAAATAGTATTACAGCTATTTAAACATTATTTGTATAACCCAAATTTCCATATGAGATGCCCCATGTTTTGTAATTGGCTGACAAAGCTGGAAACACCTATCTGTATAAGGTCTAAAATATGCTATGCACAAGGGTATTTATTCTGTTTTATTTGTGGAACAAGGTTTTATGAAGAACATAGGTTCATAGGTTCATAAGTAAGTAGTAGGCTATTGGCCCTAGGGCCTATATAAGCCTAGCCAAAAAGGTACCCTGGCTTTTGCTACCCAAGAAAATTATTTTCCTGTGCCCCTGTCGAACCAAGCCACAGAGGTGATCCCCGTGGTGAATTTCCTATTTCCCATCCAATCATTAAGATTTTTCTTGAAGAGTGTTAATGAGTAGCTTTGTTTGATATAGGTTCATAGGTAGGTACTAGGCTATCGGCACAAGGGCCTACATAAGCCTAGCCAACAAGGTTCCCTGGCTTACGCCACCCAAGAAAGTTATTTTCCTGTGCCACTGTCGAGCAGAGACACAGAAGTGATCCCAGGGGTGTATTTCCTATTTCCTATTCACTCATCAAGATTTTTCTTGAAGAGTGCTAATGAAGAACTTTGCTTGACATAGACGGGTAGCCTGTTACAGAGTATGGGAAGTCTCTGGGACATGAATCTATCCCTCCAGCATGTTCTGTTTATTGTGGTGACAAGGTTTAGGTCCCTAGAGCATGTAGCTTGGAGGGATTGGGATTTCTTTAGGTGTAGCATGTCCGACAGCTCTGGGTTTGACATAGCTTTATATGTTAGGCAGAGATCACTTCGGAGTAGGTGATATGCTACGGAGTAAAGCTGGAGTTTTTTGAGGCAGTCAGTGTAGGACATTTGTTTGAGGCCAGTAATCCACTTTGTGAGGTACTTCTGTGGCCTTTCCAGCTGCTGCAGATGTCTTGTGAGGTACATTCTAAAAGGGACGTTGTACTCTATAATGGGTCTAATGAGTGTTGAGTAGAGGGGATCAATGACCTCTTTTTTCCCTGGATGAGAACTCTTTCCTGATGAGGTGTGCCACGTAGAAGGACTTCCTGACTACTGTGGCGATGTGACTATCAAAGGAGAGACTACTGGGTCCCAAGGTCTCTTATCACACATTCGGTGTTAAGTAGATTGCTGCCTATGTGGTAGTTCATGGGTACATAGTTTTTACCAAAGGGGATGACACTGCATTTTTTGGCATTGAGCTTGAGGCCATGGCTCTGACACCAGGTATCTATCTCAGTGAGGCCCTTCTGTAGGATGTCCACATCATTTGGGGACTTGACTATGGCTCCTAGTTTGCAGTCATCTGCAAACTTCATTAGTCAGAGGCCTTCTGTGTTAGCCTGTACTTCAGAGAAGTAGATACCAAACAGGAGAGGTCCCAGGATGGAACCCTGTGATACTCCACTTGTCACTGCTTTGAGGTCAGGTTTGGAGTTTGCAAATTTTACAGTATGGGTTCCGTCAGTGAGCCAGTTGGCAACCCATCTTGTAATGTAGGGATTTATACCTAGTTTAGTGAGTTTAGCTATAATTCCAGAATGGGGGATGGTGTCGAAAGCCTTGGCGAGGTCAAGATAGGCTGTGTGAACCACCTTACCCTCATCAACGGCTTTGGTGACTGCCTCAAAGAAGTCGATCAGGTTTAGGAGGCATGATCTGCCTTTCAAAAACCTGAACTGGGTAGGATCCAGAGTTTGGAGGTTACCAATGTCTTTGTTTATGAGTTCCATGATGATACGTTCCTTGGCCTTGCACTCCAGGCTTGTCAGGCTAATAGGTTGATAGTTCCTGGGATCATTGGTGGCTCCCCCTTTGTGGAGTAGGATAACTGTTGTTGTGCACCATTCAGTGGGCACAAAGCCTGATGCGAGGCTATTATTGAACATGGTGCTTAAGTGGGGAGCCAATTCATTCTGACATTGAACTGGTTTTGGTCTTTACTTGATTGATCTGTGTACAATTTGAAACCCATAGCCATGTGTATTTTCAAGCCATTTTTATGTTGCTACTTTTTGCAGTTTTTTTCCAATACAGCTCTATGAGCACCTTAATTAATGTATTCCCACATATAGGACCTTGTAATTGACTCCTTGAAGAGGTAAGCTATGCAGTAGTACCACTCACCGTATTTGACACAACTCACAGCATAGAGTACATGGATTCATAGTCCAGTGCTGACATTTCACAGTACTATGAGGAAAAGATGTTGCCATTCTGGGATACCATACTTTAGATGAGTCATCCAGTTATAGTCACAGCTACCTGAGGTATAAAAAATTAAGTTGGCTGTTGAAGTTATGGTACACGATAATGATGAAAAGCAGAGTTGTTGATCTAAAATTACGTAAAAAGATATAAGAAGAAACATTTGCTAGCCCCAAACATTGGCTTACACTCTAAATGAACTGGGGCATTACTAGTTAAGGATGTAGAGTTAAATTTTATTATAAGGAAGCAGTATACACATTTTGGTCTTGCAAAAAAATGAAATTTGCTTTTACAAGCACTGTCAAAAATGATAGTTTATAATAAAACCAGTTTTTGATGTTTCAAAGAAAAAATGACCACAAGGAAGATAGACTTTGCCCTTGATAAAAAGCCAGGTATGTTGTTTTCATAAGTATTCTCAGAAGTGTACCCAGCAAGTGAAACTGATTTTCCATTAGGTAAGTGACACATTCTTGCTTTGCATTTTATGTCTATTAGGCAGCACAATCCAGCATTTCAAAATTCTTGTGGGGAAGCAAAGTACAGTATTTTATTTATTTATTTTAATCCTTTTTTGAAGAGGTTATTCTCACTATGTTAGTGGCATCTTTTCAGGGGAGACTCAAGGTAGTATTTATACAACTACAAGAAATTTGGCCAGGGTATCAGGGAACTTTCCTTTCTCTTTTCCATAGGTGCCATGGGATCTTTTATATCGACTTAAGCTACCACCATCTTAAAAAGACAGGACTTTGGTTTAATATGTCACCCAATGGATGGAACACTCAGGAGTGCAGCACCCCCAATGCTTCACTGCAGTGTCAACAACCCAATCACCTGAAGTGGAAATATAACTCACAGCCTTCTGCTCTTCCCACACAAGAACAAGTGTGTTACCTGTTGAGCCACTGACACTGCTCAGAGGTCTGCTCTTGATTCAAAAGAAATGCATGTTATATTACTTTTAGAAGTACTTCAGGGCAGGGCTTGTTTGTTGGTTGGTAGATGTGTGTACGTGTGTGTGTGCATGCATGCTCATTCACATGTGGGTGTCTAAATGTGTGTATGTGAGTGTGGGGGGTGCCTTTGCCAATGTGATGCATGGGCTACTAGTAAGAACATAGCAGTAGTGCTATCTAGAGTATGATTAAGAGGCATGATAAGAAGCTGTTAACAAGTTGACTGTGAGTGTTTTCTTCTTATTGCAGCAATTCATGTACCTGCAGTGAGCAATTGCCATGAGTTGGTGACCCTTTATTTTGAATCCTGGGGCAGTTACTTGGCTGTGAGTTTGAAAGTCTGGATTCTTTCATGGGTTAAACTTCACATACTATTGACTTTTGAAAATCTGGTTTCTTTAATGTCTTCAGAGTTCATAAATTATTGGCAATGTATATGTGAAATTATGTTTCTTGAAGCCTCCCTTGTAATTTCCCTGCCTAGACAGTCTTATTTACCTACTCACTCTCCTATTACTGCTGCCTGAGCTGAGATGACACATTCTTTCTTTGTGGTTTATGTTTATGCAGAAGCAGCATACAGCATTTTAAAATAATCTCTGGGAGACATAATATAGCATTTTGCACTGAAAAAAATGCAGTGATTTTACAAGTGCTATCAGAAGAGTTAACAAACAACTGAAGCCAATTTTACATGTGTAACATTATGAAGTACTGACAGCTGTACAAGGAAGGAGAAGTAAGAAATTGCATGTGTGGCATATGCCAGCATGGCTGGCTGAAGTTTTGCAAATAATCTTATGTCATTTGACTGTCACATTAATTTGCACAGATGCTTGTATTAAAATGTATTTGTAAACAGTGCTTATGTTAAAAATGCTGCAACAGAATCTTAACAGAGTTCTGAATGTGTATTGTGCCAGAGACAGGTGACTAGATGTGATGTCATTCTATAACCAGCTGAAGGAGGGAACTCTGGCAGCAGCAGTTTATTTTTGTTTTTCTTTTCTTTGGAATTTGATATAAAACATCTATGTCAGTTATCATAGTCAGTTGTTCAGTTGTTAGTTGTACAGTTCAGTTAGTGTGAAATATCTCATCTTGCCTTGTGGAAATAAGCATCTCAGCTTACCTTGTGATACTAAGTGAGTTAACTAGGGACAGTTTCTTTTTAGTTCAATTAGGAAAAGTACAGTGATATTAGTTTGGTATTATTTCTTTTTCTGCATCTGTGAGATTCTATCCAACTGTGTTATTTTTATATTTCCTGTGACTGAAACTCTAATGTTTATTGCAACTAAATATTAAGGATTCTCCTGTTCTCTATTTTATTATCCATTATTAAATATTTGTTACACTTTTTCATTGTGGCTGGTGTTTTAGAGAATACTTTCTACATCTTGAGAATACTTATTCTTATTTTAGTGACACTGTGGACACGTTGAGAAGCCTTACTGCTTCGATCCCACTCTACCATTTATATCAGTATTAATTTGACACAGTATAATTGCTTACACTTTGTAACAGCCTTAGAGTATCTGGTTGGTGGCAGCAATCTACCTCATAGTCTGGAGAGAGGGGACATAGCTGGTGAATCTGTGGGGTCTATATTAGATACTCAAAGAGGCGTTTCATTGAACACCTCTTCATCGACCCATAAACCATGAAAACACAAACAGCAAATGCGCATATATGCAATTTCTTTCCCTCAGTAGGAAATCACTTACCCTAAACAAACAATACAAAGTGGGGGGCTTCACCCCCCTCATCCCCCAACATGGGGGGGCTGTGCCCCCTACACCCCCCCAACTAAATATACCAACTGCAAGATTGTACTACAGTGGGGAGAATGGCAAAGTAACAGAGGTGGCCAAGAGATTTCTTTCCCAGTGAAAGAAATAGCTTATATGACCGTTTGCTGTTTTGTGTTTTCGTTATTTAATGGTGGATGAAGAGGCATTCGATGAAACACCTCTTTGAGTGTATATAATAGGAGCCCGAATCTTTTTCAGCCTTTCCCAGATGTGTGTGTGTGTGTGTGTGTGTGTGTGTGTGTGTGTGTGTGTGTGTGTGTGTGTGTGTGTGTGTGTGTGTGTATCTGAGTGTGTGTGAAAAATCAGATATACAAGTGTGTGTCAGAAACTTGGAAATGGGACACAATGCTCTAAGGTGAGTCTTGTTTGGGATCTGGAGAAAAAGAGAGTCCAGTCCCAGGTCTGGAGCAGGTTCCTTGTGTGCTCTTGAGGGAAATTGTGCTTGATGCAGAGAGCTGCATTAGAAATACTGTGTAAATCCATTCCTGTCTCTCACCAGTGTCAGTGGTGAGGATTGGAGCTCCTTGATTAGTACCTTTGGGTAAAGAGGGTCCATCATATATTGGTGTCATAGTGGTGGGATAGTAATTGGACTTCAGTAGCCTGTAAGCAGTTGTCACTGAAGGTGTGTGTACTTTCAACAGTCACAAGGTAAACATTCAGAGTTTTAGTTTCACAACAGTTTTATTTATTTTTGTTAGTTAGTTTAGTCATGGAAAGCAGGCAAAGATGTCAGCAGAGGATTATAGTAAACTGACAAAGAACCAGCTGGCCAAGGTGTTCAAAGCCAAAGGACTGCTGCATGCCAACCTGACTAAAGAGGATATGGTATTAACCTTAATCGCAGCTGCAGCACAGTCCAGCAATCAGGGAGATAGACAGTCTGGTGATGGGGATGCGCAGCCTTCCAAAACAGGACAGCTCACCTTTTCCTGAGAGGACTTAAAAATCTGTCTGGAGTTAAGGAGACTTGGACTGGAAGCCAAAGATTTGGAGACCAAAGAGAGACTGCAACTGGAGGCCAAATGTTTGGAGACTGACGAGAAACTGTGACATTTGGAGATGAAGAGAGACTGCAACTGGAAGCCAAACGTTTGGAGGCTGAAGAAAAAGAGAAATAGCATCATTATGAACTGGAGGCCAAATTTTGGGAGACTGAAGCGAAACTGAAGAATTTGGAGGCTGAAGAAAAGGAGAAGCAGCATCATCATGAAAAAGAGATACTGACTCTTCAACAGGGTCATGGAGGTCATGGGAAAGGGAGTAACCTAACCCCAGAACAATAAAGGTCAATACATTTCTTACTCAGTTTAAAGATTATGCTGATTTTGATAGTTTTATTCATATATTTGAAAGAGTATTCAAACAATATAATGCTGACCAAGATCTCTGGTTATGGTTCCTGACCCCCTTACTCCATGGTAAAGCTGTAACTGTTGTTTCTAAATTGTTTGATACTGCCTGTTTAAATTATGAAAAAGTAAAGCAATGTTTGCTAGACTGTTTTAAGTTAACAATTGAAGCTTGCAGAAAAAGTTTCATAACCATAGACACAAGGCAGATGGAAGTGTATGTGATTATATTGCTGAGTTAAGCACTTACTTTCATAGGTGGGTGAGTGGGTGTCAAGTCACCACTTTTGAAAGACTTGTCAATCTTTTGTAGTGGGAACAAGCCCTTAGCACATTGCATGAGGACATGGAAATCTGCTTGGCAGACCGAGAATTAACTCTGCAGATGAGCTGGGGAGAAAAGGGATCTCTACTTAGCAAGAAGAGCATGACTGCTTAAGAAGGGGATACCCAGTGCTGCACAAGGATATAAGGGAACCAATGGTGGGTAGCCAAAATCAACCCAACAGAGTCCACCAGTAACAGGGGAAGCCTCTAGTTCAGGTACACAGCCAAGATCAATGGTTTGATGTTTTAAATGTAACCAGAGGGGCCATGTTGCATACAAATGTCCACTGAAGCAAGGTGGGGAACAAAAGATGAGTGAACCAGTAAGTGGGAATAACAGCCTGCCGGTGGTAAGTTGTCTGGAGACAACAGAGGTACCAAACTATCAATGGAATTTGTAACCTATCTTAGAGGATGGAAGACAGGTCACTGCTAAGTGACACAGCCTCTGACATAACCATTGTGAAGCCTGCAGTGGCTAAAAAAGAGCAGTACTTGTTTAGGCAGTCCACACCAGCTAGAGCTTTAGGATGAACTCCATTCCAAATACCTTTGGCCAAGGTTCATCTTGACTGGGAGGGTTGAAAAGGGAACAAGCAGGTAGGTATGTTTGAGGATGTCCCTGCATATGTCCTAATAGGGAATGCTTTTAATAATGTAGTACCTTTTATGCATTCCATTACAAGCAGTCAGGCTTGGGGACAGGCAGGTAGGTCTGGTAGCCTTGGTGGGACCCACACAGACCCCATGCCTGAAGCTGGGGCTGGTGATGTGACTATTTCAGGGAAAGAGTTACCTTGTAGCAGTTAGCCTGAAAGTGAACCACAGCTGGTGATAAGTACTAATGTTCCCATGGACAGGGTGACTGCAAGGACAGAGGTAAGTGGTAGTATCCAGGTTGTGAGTGAGGCATCACTGTCAGAAGATACTAGGCTTCCTATAGAAAGTGAGCTAAGAGGAGTTATAAATATAGAGTTGAGACAGTGCAACTTTTGGATCCTACTTTATGAGGCTTGAGGGAGGTAGCTAAGTAGGCAACTGATGCTCAAGGAAAAGGGGAGTCTGTATACTGGAACAAAGGATTGCTGTACAGAGAGTGGACCCCTGAGGGAGGGCTAGAGAGTGAGTTAATACAGCAGTTGATAGTGCCCAATGCCTGCCATCTGGCACTTGTGGCCACAGTCCATGACATTCTTTTTGCAGGTCATATGGGTAGAAAGCGTACCAAGAGTCATATTATGCAGATTTTTTTTGGCCTAGGATTGCAAGGGAGCTAACAGGGTATTGCAAGACCTGTGAGCAGTGGCAAAAGGTAAGCAAGACAGGAGACAAGGTCAAAGCTCCATTGATGCCTTTCCCTGTGATTAACTGTTTCAGAGGATAGCTATGGATATTGTGGGGCCTCTGAGTACCCCAAGTTCCACAGGGAAGAAATATATCCTGGTGGTAGTAGATTATGCTACTAGATACCCTGCGGCTGTGGCTCTGTACTATACAGAGGCACAGAAGGTGACAAATGCTTTGTTAGAGATGTTCAGCAGGGTAGGTTTCCCAAGAGAAATACTGACTGACAGAGGTGACAATTTTATGTCAGACCTGCTGGCTTGTCTGTGGAAGCATTGTGGGATTAAGCACCTAAAAAACAACCCCTATCATCCCCAGACTAATGGTCTTGTGTAGAGGTTAAACTCTGCACTAAAGACCATGCTACAGGCATTTGCAGACCAGTTTAAGAGAGAGTGGGATAAATATTCCCTCCATCTACTGTTTGCATACAGAGAGGTACTACACAAATCCACAAGTTTTTCATCCTTTGAGTTACTGTATGGGCATAGAGTGAGGGGGACTTTAGATCTGATTCTTGATGAGTGGGAGGGTGAGTGTGAATTCCACAAGGAATCTGTTGTGGCATATGTCCTAAACATCAGGACAAGGCTTAGGGAGCTCATGGCTTTGGCTCAGGAGAACCTGGCAGCAGCACAACAGCAGAAAAAGGTTTTATATGACAGGAAGGCTTGAGCCCGAGAGTATGCTGTGGGACACCAGATTATTGTGCTCATTCCTATTGGACACAATAAGCTGAAGGCAACTTGGGAAGAACCCTTCAAAGTGATAACGTAGTGACGTTAATTATATGGTAAACCTGCTTGGCTGGAGGCAGGGGCAGAAATTGTACTATGTTAACATAATGAAGCCTCAGCATGTTAGGGAGGTCCTGGGCAGACTGCAAATAGCAGGGTTGACCATTAAGCCCAGTAAGTGTCAGGTGAGTATGGCAGAGGTCTCTTACATGGAACATAGAGTGTGGAGTGGTAGGATTTGGCTAGAACCTGCTAAGGTGGAAGCTCATTAGGTGTGGCCTGCCCTGTTACCAAAAAGCAAGTGAGGGCATTCTTGGGGACAGCAGGGTACTATAGAAAGTTCATTTCTAAATATAGTACAATAACTGCTCCCCTCACTGACCTGAGAAGGAAAAACAGGAAAGATTAGGTAGTGTGGACTTAGTCTGTGAGCAGGCATTCCAAAAGCTTAAAGTGGTTTTAGGAGGCCCCCTGTGTTAACAAGTCCAGATTACAGCAATGCCAATGCAGATGGATTCTCAAGATAGGGTATAGGTTCAAGTGTTCTCAAACAGGCCCATTTCTCTCAAGCAATATTTTTCCAGGGTCACTTGAAAAACTAACTTGAGTCTTAAAAGGGGGAGAGATGTGACATTGGCTGGCTGAAGTTTTGTAAATAATCATGTCATTTTACTGTCACATTGATTTGTACAGATGCTTATATTAAAAATATATTTGTAAAAGTTGTTTATGTTGAAAATACTGCAACAGAACCTTAGCAGAGTTCAGAATTTGTATTGTACCAGAGTCAGGTGACTAGATGTGATGTCATTCTATAACCAGCTGAAGGACAGAACTCTGGCAGCAGCAGTCTGTTGTTTGTTTTTGTTTTTCTTTGGAATCTGATATAAAAGATCTACATCATGTATTACAGTCAGTTGTTCAGTTGTTAGTTGTACAGTTCAGTTAGTGTGTAGCATCGCATCTTGCCTTGTGGAAATGAGCATCTCAGCAGTACATTTGCCTTGCAATATTAAATGAGTTAACTAGTGACAGTTTCTTTTTAGTTCAGTTAGGAAAATTATAGTGAGATTAGTTTAATATTATTTCTTTGTCTGCATCTGTGAGATTCCTGAGTTTTATATTTCCTGTGGCTGAAAACACTGATGTTTATTGTAACTAACTATTAAGTATTCTCCTGTTCTCTATTTTATTATCCATTAACTACTTTTTTTTACTTTTTCATTGTGGCTGGTCTTTTAGATAATACTTTTAACATCTTTAGAGTACTTATGCTTATTTTAGTTACACTGTGGCCACTCCAATAAGCATTACTGCTTCAGTCACACTCTACCATTTATATCAGTATTAATTTGACACAGTATAATTGGTTACCCTTTATAAGAGCCTTAGAGTATCTGGCTGGAGGTAGCAATCTATGTCATAGTCTGAAGAGAGGGGACATAGCTGGTGAATCTGTCAGCCTTTCCCAGGTGTGTATGTGTGTGAAAAATCAGATATTCAAGTGTGTGCGTGTGTCAGATACTTGGAACTGAGGCACAGTGCTCCAAGGTGAGTGTTGTTTGGGATCTGGAGAAACAGAGAATCCAGTCCTAAGTCTGGACCAGGTTCCCTGTGTGTTCTTGAGAGAAATTGTACTTGTTGCAGAGAGCTGCATTTGAAATAGTGTGTAAATCCATTCCTGTTTTTAGTGACTGCCTCTCACTAGTGTCAGTGGTGAGGATTGGGGCGCCTTGATTGCTGACTCTGGGTAAACAGGGGCTGTCACATCATGATTCATAGAAAAATAATCACAGGCAAGCAACAATAACCATTTGTCTCATGACAACAACTCAGTGGTATTGCTTTCACAAGTGCCAGCTGAAAATGATTTTACCTGATGTGAGATGAAATATTCTTGCTTTGCATTTTATGGTTATGGAGAAGCTGCATGTAGTATTTTATTCTTGATTATAAAGATTATAGTAGTTTTGCTAGTACTGTTAGAAGCACTAGTAAACAAGTAAAACTGATTTATATGGCTCAAAATATGATCCTGGGGATGCATTTTATTCTTGATAAAAAAGCTACTTACACTGTTTTTACAAGTTAAATCAGAAGTGTTAGCAAACAACTGAAACCAGTTTTACCTGAGCTAAGCTGAAACATTCTTACTTTACAATTTATGACTGTATAGCATACATACTTTTGCTCTTGATTAAAAATTACAAGAAGTACTAACAAACAGGTATGACAGATTCAAGGCTTAAGCAATATGCTCATGATTTAACAAGTTCTACTGCTTTCTTAAGGGAACTTTGAGAAGTGCTAACAAATAAATTAAACTGATTTTGCATTATTCAAATAAAGTATAATTGGCAAACAACTCAAAACTAATGCTAATGTTGAAAAGACTATCACTTTCATTTTTGGTCTTATTTGCAATTATTAAAAAAAGTAGGAGAAAAGGGAAAAAAAAATAACGTGTGTTTGTGACAACTTGCAGAAGTATAATACTCTTAGAGCTGCATTTGTTCAGTGTCAGTGGTGTAAAAAGTAGCACACTTGCCTCTGGAGTAGAAAGCTGTTGGTTCTATTCCCATGCCAGGAAGATGGATTACTAACACTGCAGTGCAGCATAAAAGGGTGCTGCAATCCTCTGGATGAAATGTTAAACTCAGGTCTCCTCTGTTTGAGTTTGTGGTAGATCTAAAAGAACCCATGACACCTATTAAAAAGAGTATGGGAAGTTCTGTAATGCCCTGGCCAGATGTCCCCCTTATAATATAAATAGTACTTCAGGTCTCCCATAACAAGAGGTTATTAGCTTAGTGGACTAACCTGGTCAGAAAAGGATGAATAAATATTTTTGTGGAACATATACCTTCGATGCTGGAACTGGGCTCTCCATATTTATGTCACTGAGCAGTGCTGCCAATGGGGTCACAGCACTCCAGTGCATGACGGAATTGTGAGCTAATATTCCTTGTGGATGAATATCATTCTTAGTAGATGTGTGAGCATTATCAATCCCTACTTCTGATAATGATATAAATCAAAACACAGTGACTTGTGCAGGCACAGTAAACAATAAAAAAAAAAAACCCAGTCAGATCCAATTAAAGAAAAAATAAAAACTCAGTCAGATAGACACACATGCGTGCACATATGTGTGTGTGTGAGCATCTATGTGTGCGGAAGAGTCTAAGTTCATATACAAAGGAAACCTAAAGCAGTATCACCTTAAACTTGATTGGACATAACTTTTTTACATTTTTCTATAGTTGCATCCATCATGCTTTAATTATTGTAATCGTATCTAACATATCTGCAGGTCGCATCTGCATTGCTCATCATAGGATTTATATTACTTCTTTACATCTTGCCATCACCAAACTAGTGGTCTGTAAACACTTTCTCAACTCACTCTTGGCTTCAACAACAACATAGCAGAAAAGTTTGTTTTCAGAAAGAACCTGAATCAGCTCTCCTATATTCATCAATTTCATTCCTGCAGTAAACTTTCTCATTTTCAAAGCTTGGCCTCAGTTATTATCCTCACTATCTTCACCCTAAAATCAGTCCCTAGAGCTTTGCTTCATACTCTGTTTTGTACATTCTGTCGGACAACTCTTGCCACTTATGTTACTTAATTCTAAGCCAGGTTTTTCAGCATCTCACACAAATTTCATCATCATCATCCTATTCACGTTATTTCCCTTCAGTAAGAATATCAAATCACCTACATAACCAGGCACAGTATGAAAACACACTCCTACACCACCAGAACCCTTGCCTCTTTGTTCACCTTCCTTAAGATGACTATCAGACCATTTCTATACAGTGTAGATATACTTAGCCTTAGCTTACTTGCCCCCTTTTTATTTCTATCCTGCTTTCCCTACTATTAACCAGTGGAAATCCTTGTATATCTTCAATAGCCATAACACTTGTTGAGGAGTGCATACAAATATAACAACTTGCAGAATGTTTAATTCCTCATAGTCATCCTAATTATTTAAATATACTCATGACCAAAAATGTCTTCTTACTATCCCACATCCACGGACTTTGTCAATCACATTTCAGTAAAGGTACTAACTGTATTCTGTAAGATATTCCACAGCAATTTTATATATTTATATAACTATGAAGATATTCTTTGATTATTCAATTATTTTTATCATTATTTTTCCAAATAAACTTTTATCATATTCATAGACACATCATCCACTCATAAAGCTTACTCCGGACCTGCATAATGATCTCCATTTTGGGATCTCATCTTTCCATGCAACGTACCCAGGGTTGCCACCTGTCCCTGTTTAAAAAGAAGATATACATTTTGGCAGTTGCTTTCTGTGAAAATAAATCATACTCACAAAAACAAAATGTTCTGAGATTTTAGGGCAATAATGTTCAAGTTTTCGATAATAGTTGCATAAACCTAAAATCGAGTCCTTTTCACAGGTTCTTGGTATGGTTTATACTGTAAAAATATCTGATTTCCAAAAAAATTACTACTTTGTGTATTTGAAAAGGTGGCAAGCCTATTTATATATCTAACTAAGCAGTCTTGAATTACCTTCTTCACTTCATCTAAACTTGTTTGTCCCATCATTGAGTTAAAATCTCAGCAACGTATTTCATTATTGCTTGAAACAAACCTTCCCTTATTAACACAACCCTACATTACTTTTCCTTTCAACCTCCCATAAACAATCCTTACCTTCTTTACTTGTCCTAACTGGCCAAATTAGGTAGTTACATTGTATCACATACTAAATGATTTGTCCGACTTTCTGCATATCTTTACATACTATACAGCATAAAATTTTTGCTGTGTATAAATTAATTTTGTTTTGAGAGAACAAGTATTTTTTTTCTCTTATATGGAATTTACTGCTGTTTCCTTGCCACCATCAAATTATACAGTCCCATGGCAATCAATGCTGCAGTTAACTGGTTAAACATAGTGCCATGAACTGATGTGATGCTTTTGGGATCCCAGACAGCACTGGGAAAATAGGCATATATGAGTCAAATATAGTGAGCTGCAGTCCCCCAAATGCAGCCTAAAAGCTTGGTCTAGGTAGAGCATATCACACATGCTGGAAGTAATAAAAGAAGATCCTGAAGAGATGGGTCTCTTTTGAAACTGTGATGTCTGTAACTGCAGTCTTTGAACTGCAGACCTGCAGGTGTGAACAAGGGACTATATATGCTGTGAGAGCAAAGGGATAAATACTAAATCAGAGTTTGCAGTACTTCAGAGTAGTCCTGTTTTTCCAAGATATTGGGATCTCATTATATTATAAACAACAGGTGTCAGGGGGTGATGCAGGTGAAGCCCTCCCTGTAAAAATGTTTGACTTCATCAGAAGTAAATAGCTTTATTTAAAGGTGGTGGAAAAGAAGTTAATTAATTCTGATGAAGTCCCAAATATAGGAGATGAACGTGCTTAACTTTTTGATTAATAAACTGGTTTATGCAACAGTTCAAGTTTTCTGCCTGCTTTTAATGCCAGTATTATTTTGTTTTTTTGTTTTAATACTTTGCTCATGCTTAATACTTGGTATTGTAGGACTGAGTCAACAGTCACTGATGGCTGGCATGTGGGTGAAACAAAAAGGAACAAAACACAGCAAATGGAATCAAATCATGCCATAAAAATGGCTAAAGTAATTTTATTATCCATACCGGTTTCGGCAAAATAGCCTTCATCAGTGGAATACCTTTGAACAGTGAATACTCATTCTTACATAAATAGACCCATCCACCAATGGGAAGTGCAGCCCTCCCCACAACACAAATTAAAAGCAACACCTCCTTCAATTAAGCACAGATGATAACTGTAATTCAATACATAAAGTCGAAGTACAAATCATTACAAAAAATACATGCAGAAAAAAAGTACAGCACTATAAATGGTCATTTAGTTCAGGTGGGAAAAGCCCCCCAGCTTAATAATCCATAATTTTTCTTTCCTATTCAGGATGCTGTGCCATCACTGCATGTTATTCCTATTACCAGCAATTCTGTCAATGATCATGAAATGAAATTCTGCATTCGTGTACATCAGGCAGTGCCTATATAGGCCATTCATTTCACATTTATTGTGTATATCGCTACGATGTTCAGACATATGTATTCTTAGTGGACGAGATGTCTGACCAACATAAAAGGCTGAACATTTGCAGGTAGCCAAATAAACAATCCATTCAGTTCCACAATTCCCAAAGAATTTGATGTCATACACTTTACTGGTGTTTTTACTAGTAAATTGTTTGAGTTTACTTACATAACGGCATGAAGAACAATGTCCACAAGGGAAGGTGCCAAAAAGAGTATCCCCGGACATGGTGAGTTGATGGTATATAGCACCCCAACTACCAGTATGTTTAAAGTGGGAAAAGTGGGTACCCAATGTTTTGCTTTTCCTAAATGAAAATTGACACCTTGTCCCTAATATTGGTCGTAAATTGTCATTTGCCAAAAGAATATTCCAATGTTTATGAATAGTGTCTTTGATGATGTTGGTATTTCGCCCATATGTGGTAATGAAAACGATGGTATCACTGGTATCCGCCCTAGTTTTAGCCTTATAATCCAGTAGGAACATCCTGTCTTGGTTACTAGCCCAATTACTGGCAGAAATTATGTCGAAATCCCTGTATCCCTTATTCTGACATCTATCACAGAGGTCCTGCCGAGAAGAGTCATATTCCTCTTCAGTGGAACTAATTCTCTTGGCTAGTGGTCATTGGAACTATTAGTTGGCAAAGTAAGCTGAATTTTGGACCTCTCTACTATTTTCCTGTTCATTTTTCTCCATATTTTTTGGGACATCACATTAGTGTGGACTATACATGTACATAAGTATGTTTGCTTATGTTGTGTGTAGATACTATATAGAAACGGGTTACTGTGACAGTTTGGAAGCGACTGTTTGGAAGCTTGAGGATTTATTTTATTTGTGCTTGGTGCATTATTATGTTCTGGTATCTGGGACTTTTGCTTCACATCATTTTGAAATCATACAACTGTTGTTTTGTCTGATTCCATTTGGGGTTAGATATGCCTAAATTTATATCCTGATTATGATGTTTTTTGGACTTTAATGTGCCTTCAGGTTACAGGTGATTCTACTGTATCTATGCCTAGTCATATTTCTTCTTTTTTATGAGGAGTTCTTCTAATCTATGGGGCTATGAACAACTATTGAACGGAATTTTGGAATTGGGGGCTTGTGTGGCTTGATTCATGATTTATGGTCAGACATATGTGTTCTATATTACCCTGTTTTACCACCTCATTGACCATTATGGTGTAATGCTTTGGAAATTATATAACTTGGTCAGGGATTTATAATATATTGAATTGTTCTGTTTATGTAACAATACATTTGGCAATATGTTTAAAGTTTGTACAATTTAATGGGATATATATGCCCACTTGCTTTCTGGCATTATATTAACAACATTTGGGCGATCACTAACCCTAATTTAGAAGATGTCATAGTATGCTGTTCGTGTATAACATTTTTTTAATAGTGCCATTTAGGGGAACTGTTTCAGGGGTGTGTACAGGATTTGAAACATTCATATGTTATTGCATTGCTTTTAGTTTTTCATATTCCTGCAAACCCTAGTGGCTAACAGGTTGATGGGATCAGTATCAATGTTGGCCCTGGTATAGGCTGTTTTGTAGTTAGATCCCTATTATACTTACCATACACACTTAGGTACAAAAGTTTTTTGAACTGACCAGCTGATTATTACAGACAGTTGGGGAGGGCTACCCTCTTTATAGGTTTAAGTGATATTTATCAGGGAATACTACATTTAGTTGATGGTTGAACATGACAGTAGCAGAAATGGTTATTATTTTTTTAACCTTCCTGTCTATATATGGTGTGTTTATGCTTAATTGAATATAAACCATAATACAAGCAATTAGGTCTGCTATAGGGCCCTTTGACACTTATATGTATCTGTGTTTCACCAAGTTTTTTAATTTCTTTTGTGAACCGTTATGGCCATAAAGTGGATACATTGGATGGATCATTGAATCTGGCCAGGTGGTATTTCCTGGTCACTAATGCCACTACAGGATTGGGATATTACATTTTTTTATACCAATTGACTAGATGAAATGGGCACATGTGGTTCTGATAACATCTTTTTGAGGTTATTGGTTGGCTTTCTCAGTATTGAACCTAAGGTCGACCTTTGTCAATTTGCAGTTGGAATTCTGGTCTCAAAAAATTTCTTTTGGGTGCTGTGTTACCCAGTCTGGGATTGCTTTCCCTATTGATTTTTCATATTATGTTCCCTCTTTGGGGTTTTTTATATATGTCTTTGGGATATTTACAGTTGTTTGTATTTGAGTTTCCTTTGGTGGCTTGTTCGGACAAGGTCACTGAGCCTCTGGTGGCATCCTAGTTCACTGCTTTCCATTGGAATATTATTTGGCTGGATTGTGAGCTTATTGTCATGGATCTTGAAACTATTTTGAATGGCCTATGTGCCAACAGAAATGACATAAGAGTGTTTGGGATTTCGAATGAGAATGGCATTGACAAGGATCCTTCCAATATGGATCCAATTGACGGCTACAATCTGGCATTCAGTAAGCTTGGTAGGGGGATGAAAACCCTCATAATGAATATTTGGCATCTGAAGCTCTTCAGAGCCTATGAGAACAAGGACATTGTGCCCAGAGGACTTAGGGTTCGTATTCAGCCCTAGTGGGCAAGATGGATGAGGTGTTGGTTAAAGATTGGAACCTGGAACTCCAGCAGGCTTCCATATCTTTTGTACACATTCTAAGCTCATATTATTAGTGGATGATTGATACGAATATCGCGGAAGTGAAAACACTCTGTGAAGAATCCAAAATATATGAGGGTCAACCTCAATATACAGTTTGTTTGAACAAACTATCAAAGGAGCTCCTCACCTTTGAAAAACAGACATGGGACAAAAAATACGGAAATTGAATAGGGATGTAACAGACTAACACAGGGGCAAACCTTTTGAGGTGTCCAAAACTGTGAAATTTTCTGAGACCAGTAGACCAGTTGGGGCAATCAGTAAGGAGAGACCTAGATCCATTTTGAAAAGGACAGATACTTATCTTAGCAGTACCTCTGCTGAGGAATCCTCAGCTACTGACATAGATAGTGCCAGCACACAGGAATCACCCACCCCCAAAAAACAACGTAACGTGGATCACCCTTTAGATGCAGTGGGAGGTGGGGTGGCAGGAAACACAGGAACAGGAATAGTTATGGTGGACGGACTACTACAGACTCTAATGACACATTAGTCAATAATTGTCATAATGTTTTGAATATATCCAGTGTAATTTTAACAGAGGAGCAGAAGCAGCTTCTTAATAAAGGTTTTAACTTTGTGCCCGTCTTTTCTGTGGATAAAACTTATATGGTATCTGACCTATATGATTTTTGCTGTAGACTTAACCTTAAATTGTACTTTTCCAGCGACAATTCACAAAGATCTAGTGAGTTCAGATTCCATAAGTCCAATTTTCAGAAACCAATGAATAAACATGTGTCCATCTTTTTACAGGCTGTGCTCAAAGATTTACATTTCAACACAGGTGAGTCCTTGGTATTGGGTCATAATCTAACTATTGGGCAAAATAAAGCTTTACAGGAGCTTAAGGACAATCATAGGGTGGTCATTGTACCTGCGGACAAGGGAAGGGCAGTAGTCATATTGGACACGGATTATTATCTTGACGAGGATAAGGGACAGTTGTCCAATCCACGTCACTATATGGTTATGCCCTTGGATCCCACATTAAATTTTAAGAAGGACATTGATTCATTTCTGAATCAAATTGTTGATAAGGATATCATTACAGAAGTGGTTAAATCTCATCTAACTGTTAGGGATCCCCAGAAGCAAATCATGTACCTCTTGCCCAAAATTCACAAATCTTTGACTGAACCACCAGGTCGGCCCATTGTTTTGGGGATTGGTTCATTGACCAAACCTCTCTTGGCTTTTTTGACCCAATGTCTTAAACCCCTTTTGAATATAATCAGGGCACACATACAAGACACCACACAGTTTTTGAAAATTTTGTCAGAAACACAGCTTGAACCTGGGTAGCTCCTTTGTACTTTAGATGTCAAGACCCTGTATACAAACATCCCCCATTGGGCCGGTCTTCAAGCCTTACAGTTTTGGTTGGAGCGTGCCAGTTTATATCCTGTTGGATTCAATACTTTGCTCTTTTGTATGGCGGAGCATGTGCTGAACAAAAATGTTTTTTATTTTCAGTAGGAATGTTATTGGCAGATTCAGGGTACCGTGATGGGTGCCTCATTTGCACTGATCTATGCAGGTCTATTCATGGCTTTTTTGGAAGAGCAACTAATATATGATTCATCTCATAACTTGTATATTGATGAAATTGACATCTGGCAGAGATATCTGGATGATTGCTGGATGGTATGGTGAGTAGATATGGGTTTTCTTCTCGAGTTTGTCCAGTACCTTAATGATAATAAGTGGGGTATTGAGTTCACTTTGAGCTCAGATATTAACAAAATTAATTTTTTGGATGTCACCATTCGGCGAAACCTGGACAATACTCTGAGTACCAAAGTTTTTCGCAAATGCCCTCAATATAATAACCTGCTTCATGCTACCAGTTTACATCCTAGCCATACCATCCGCAACATCCTGAAATCCCAGTTTCTTCGTATGAAGAGAATTAGTTCCACTCAAGAGGAATATGACTCTTCTCGGCAGGACCTCTGTGATAAATTTCGGAATAGGGGATACAGGAATTTTGACATCATTTCTGCCAGTAATTGGGCTAGTAACCAAGACAGGATGTCCCTATTGGATTATAAGGCTAAAACTAGGGTAGATACCAGTGATATCATCAGGTTCATTACCACATATGGGCAAAATACCAACATCATCAAAGACACTATTCATAAATATTGGAATATTCTTTTGGCAAATGACAATTTACAACTAATATTAGGAATGAGGTGTCAATTTTCATTTAGGAAAGGCAAAAAGTTGGGTTCCCACTTTTCCCAATTTAAACATACCAGTAGTGGGGGTGTTATATACCAACAACTCACCCTGTCCGGGGATACTCTTTTTGGCACCTTCCCTTGTGGACATTGTTCTTCATGCTGTTATGTAAGTAAACTCAAACAATTTACTAATAAAAACACCAGTAAAGTGTATGACATCAAATTCTTTGGGAATTGTGGAACTGACTGGATTGTTTATTTGGCTACCTGCAAATGTTCAGCCTTTTATGTTGGTCAGACATCTCGTCCACTAAGAATACGTATGTCTGAACATCGTAGCGACATACGCAATAAGCATGAAATGAATGGCCTATATAGGCACTGCCTGATGCACACGAATGCAGAATTGTATTTCATGATCATTGACAGAATTGCTCGTAATAGGAATAACATGCAGGGATGGAACATCATTCTGAATAGGAAAGAAAAATTTGGGATTATTAAGTTGGGGGGGGGCTTTTCCCACCTGGACTAAATGACCATTTATAGTGCTGTACTTTTTTTCTGCATGCAGTTTTTGTAATGATTTGTGCTTCTACTTTATGTATTGAATTACAGTTATCATCTGTGCTTAATTGAAGGAGGTGTTACTTTTAATTTGTGTTGTGGGGAGGGTTGCACTTCCTGTTGGTAGATGGGTCTATTTATGTAAGAATGGGTATTCACTGTTCAAAGGTATTCCACTGATGAAGGCTATCTTGCCAAAACTGGTATGGACAATAAAATTACTTTAGCCATTTTTATGTCATGATTTGATTCCATTTGCTGTATTTTGTGCCTTTTTGTTTCACTCACATGCTGGCCACTAGTGACTGTTTCCTCATTTGGTTCGGCCCTGCATTGCTGTACGTGCAGAGCGTCTTCACTTTGCATTGTAGGACTGAACCAAACCTGATATATTGCAGAGGCGTCTGTTCTTAAACAACTACATTATGAATAATTTATTTGGTAAAAATCTTTTTAAAATCATTAACAAAAAATAATATAAGAAGGCCTGATCTCTGGTTCTACAATGATTTCTCATAAATACTTAATAGTTTAACTACAATATCATTTCTTAAGAAATCAATGCTGAATGGACATTACCAAAAATGATTTTGTTCATATATTCAATATACTGCCCAAAAGTGTTGTCAAACATAGCCTGCAGATTTTCAGCCCCTGTTGATGGCTTTAAAACATGGTACAATATAAAGCTCATAGAATTTTGCAAATGTTGCTGCTGTGTCTTCAAAGGTATATATGGCTGTGCTGGGTGGATTGTTATTAATGTTATTTTATTATTAGTGTTGTGATTTTATTAGGTCCTAGAGAACAATGTAGCATAATTCTCCCTGTTTTTTTTTCTTTTCTGTTTTGGCTCTGCTCTGCATCACATATGTTTATACTGTTACATATTTTTACCAGCTTATATTTTGGATTTATAAACACATCTGAATACAGTGCTGAAACAGCTGCTAACAATGCTGGCCTTCTCATATCGTTCATCTACCAAACAAAATGTTTATATTACAGTTATACTAGATGCTTTAGGATAGTTCTGAGTAAATAGATCTCAACAGCATAAGAAGACTTCCATGTTCAGTTTTTGACAGTGTGAATTACATTTTTATTTAACACTCATTTCTCTTGAAGAGACTCTATGGCAGTTATATTTTGTTTGTGATTTTTGGATGGGTTTGCAGGCTCAATTCTCTAACCAACTCTAACCCACTGAGCCCATTATCACTTCAGAAGAGCAGGAAGTGGAAGTTAGAGCAAATGCGATATCTTAAGTTCCCAATCCTCCACGTCATTTGTTTCTTTATATCCTGTCAAAAGACTACCTGTTGAACTGCGAACACAACGGTTTATTACAGAACTGTGTACTGAACTAGTGCATTTACTCAGCCAGCTGCGTGAAATGGTTCTTTTCCAAATTAACAAACTATTTTGTTAATTCTCTGAGCTTCTTAGCTAGGCATGTCATTGAAAATGAAGGGCATAACTTCAGTTTCACAATTTTACAGAAAAGCCTTGTTGATAGCAGAGGTGGCCCTTGGCAGATCCATTTGGAAATCAATGAATTGCTCTGGCAAATACGAACCAGAGCTCATATTTTTCCTGGTATTAATGAAATGTTATCTATAAAGCCAGTTTTAAAATTATTAACATGTAACAGATAAAGTATACTTTTAACAGCCAGGTTAATTGTATTGGTATAGATGTAGTGATTTAAAACCGTTTTTTACACATATTTATTATTATTTTTATTTATTATTTTTTATTGAAGCTCTATTTATTTATTGTATCTTATACAAATTTTAACATGTATAATTAGGACATTATGACAATATTTCTATTTGGGAATTACATTCTTTGTCAAGATGTGCTTTTATATATATGTTTTTTAATAAGGTAATAGTTTTGGCTGAAGCTTATTATGTTGGTCTAATAGACTATTTAGTTGTGAGTAGTGTAGCACCTTAAGGTTCCCTGGACAACGCTAAAGTAATTGAATGCATTTTAAACTGATTGGAGACTTGTGATGTCTTTATAAATACTGACATTAGATGGTGGTTTAAAACTTTTGTCTGATGAAGGCGGGTTATTTTACTTGCCGAAAGCGTGTACTTGTTTTTAACGCTCACTTTTTATTATTTGGTATAATAAACTGAAATCTTGAACATTGAAGAGGCGCTGCTCTTATTGCGACCTGGTTTGTCACTTTATCAATTCTCTGATTATGTTATTGCCCTAACAAATCCCCACATTCATACCCATAAGTCCTCTGTTTCATGGGTCATGGACCAATAGTCCTCATTATCTAGCTTACAAATGAATAGATTTCAGTCCAAAAACATTACAGCTGAGTATTCATAAAAGATGCATTTCTGGATGATAAGTTAAGTCTGTTGTTTTCATGGTTTAATATAACTGCATTGAAATATATTTTATATGCTAACTAGTTCAAGTGTTACTTCCTGAATTTGCTTTATGTCCTATTCATACTGGTAAATTGAAACTAGACATGGAGTATTGCAGATGCGGCTATCATTAAACAGCTCACTACAGCTTGTCTAAAAACAGTTCATCAAAATGATTTCTGTTACTGGCAGTACGCTGAAGTCAGGATCATCTAAGTAGCAATACCCGAGTATGAATATGCTCTCCAGACAGAAGTTTTGGTACTGCATAGCCCCTAAATCCTCATGTCCCGTGCACGCTTTTACTTTATATAACTATCTCCAGGTTGTAATAACTTGGGGAAGTAATAAACAGTTAGTGAGGGAATGGCAGTGCTGATTGCACTGGAATAAGGTTATCAGTTGCTGACATAGATACCTTACAGTAAGCCCTGGCTTTGGCTCATTTGGTGAAAGTCATTGGAACAAATTGCCTCTTGATCTACTGTATGATTACATCCATATGTATATGATATGCACACAATGCACACAAAGACATACTTGGAGTGCATTATAGCATTTACTGTCTGTTGTTTTCCTTGTCTCTGTAAAAAAAAACAAAAAAAAAAAATCTCTTGTTTTCCCGCTGGTGCACACAATGCACACAAAGACATATTCGGAGGCTCTGATCAAAAATCTACCAAATCAGCAGAGGCCACCAAAGCAGACACCCAAACAACTACCACCTCAGAACACAACACCTGCAACACATAGACCACACAGTCAGAGTGTCAAGCAGTCACAGCCCTTAAGGCCAAACACAATGCCAGACACACTAGTCATTGGTGACTCCATAGTCAGACACACTGATGTCCCGCTCACCAGACTGAGTAAGGAGAAGGTCACAGTAAGCTGCCTGTCGGGTGCTAGAATCCGCCACATAACGCATGCACTCAGGTCTCTCAACAGCAGGTACAAGTATGACTCAATCATTGTCCACGCTGGTGTTAACAACCTGAGACGTACCTCCTTGGACTACATGAAAAGAGACATAGAGGAGCTCTCTGATTATGTAGCCCAAGCAGGTATGACCCTGACCTTGAGCAGTATCCTACCTTCACCAAGAATGATGCCACAATACAGAGATAAGATGATCAGCTTTAACAATTGGCTTAAACTCTGGTGTCATTCAAAGGCGGTGCAATGTCTGTCTGCCTGGGATGACATGCTGGACAAGCCACACTGCTTCAAGGGATGGCTTGCACCTGTCACCCTGGGATTCGGATTTTGGCAAAGGCTCTTGCCACCCCATAGTGCCTTTTTTAGGCAAGGCTTAAATTCTAAACCTACCACCCTAGAACACAACAAAGAAAAAAACTAAGGGTAATGCTGCTCAATGCCAGAAGTCTCAACCTCAAGATGCACGCACTCGAGGCCCTTCTCAGTATGGAGAACATCGATGCCTGTGCTGTGACAGAAACCTGGTTCAAGGCTCCTGAGAGCACCCCAGCACTATCAGGTTTTACCTCATATCATGCGTTCTGGCCCCAAAATCCGGACAATACCAAGAAAGGAGGAGGGGTATCCATATTCATCAAGGACACCCACACCTCAAGATTGGTGGCAACGCACGATGCATCGGAAACCATCCAGGTGCAATTAACCATAGGCAAGACTGCTCTGCAATTTGTAGCATGTTACAGGCCACCCTCGCAAACTCAGGAACCTCACATGGCCTTCCTGAAAACACTGGAGGGGATAAATGTATCTCCGAACACCATCATACTAGGTGACTTCAACTACCCTAATATAGACTGGGAACACTACTCAAGCACAAACACTCTAGCCCAAAAGTTCCTGGAATTCATAAACTCCAATGCCATGGAACAACTAGTCACCATCCCCACAAGAGGAGAAAACATACTTGATCTCATCATCACGAACATGGGAGCACAATGTTCAACACCGGAAGTATACCCCTCACTGGTGAGATCAAATCACAAACTAATCTCGCTGGATGTCCTCATCCCGCCCCCACCCGAAATGAAAAAGACCACAGTAAACAACTTCTCGAAAGCCGACTTCACACTTCTAAAGACTAGTGTGGTCTCCTTTAAGGCCCCTGAGCCGGTGGTAAACATTACTCAAACCGCTGAATCACTTACAAATGCCTTCTACCAGCACCTGCAGGGCTGCATGGATCAGGCAATCCCAAGCAAAACAAAGACTCTTTGTACCAAAGGCAAGCATCCAGTCTGGTGGACCCCAGCCATAAACAAACTCTACAACAAAAGGAGAAAGCTACTACAAGATAGAGCAAAATCCTTAAAAGGTAAGACACCGCTGATCACTATAAGTAAACAGCTAAGAGCTCTCATAAAATCATCCAAAGCTAATTTTGAGAAAAAAATAGCTAAGGACTCTAAAGACAACCATAAGGCATTCTTTAGCTATGTCAGAAACCTAGGAGGAAACTCCCAGATATGCTCAGAATTAGTTCAAAATGATGTGAAGATTACTGATCCTACAGACATTGCCAACATACTGGCTGACAGGTTCAGTGCAAACTCCCCAAAGGAGAGATATCTATACCAAATGATTGTAGCCCCCCCAAACATATCTAACACCCAGGTGAGAACTGCTCTCTCCAAGGCAAAGAACACAGCATCCATGGGACCTGATGGTGTCCCCGGCTGTGTGCTCCATGAACTCAACGAGGAATTAAACCCACAGTTAGGACAGCTGTTTAATCTTAGTCTCACCTCCGGATATGTACCCAGGGAGTGGCGCACAGCGACTGTGGTCCCACTCCACAAAGGCGGTGCCTCCACCGACCCTGGAAATTACCATCCCATTAGCTTGACAAGCCTTATCTGCAAAGCCATGGAGAGGATCATAATGGATCTCATAAATAAAGACATAGGGAATTTGCAGACTTTGGATCCAACCCAGTTTGGCTTTGTCAAAGGCAGATCATGCCTTTTAAACTTGGTTGACTTTTTGAAACAGTCACCAAGGCCATTGACGAGGAAAGGCAGTCCATACAGCCTACCTAGACCTGGCGAAGGCTTTCAATACAATACCCCACTCGGGTATCATTGAAAAACTCATCAACTTAAATGTAAACCCATACATTACAGGATGGGTTGCAAACAGGCTGAGTGACAGAACCCACAGGGTCAGAGTTGCTGGCGCCATGTCAGACTCAAAGCCTGTCACAAGTGGTGTCCCACAGGGCTCAGTCCTGGGCCCACTCTTGTTTGGCATCTACTTTTCTGAAGTACAAGCAAACACAGGAGGGTTATGGCTGACAAAGTTTGCAGATGACTGCAAACTGGGTGCCGTAGTCGAAAACACATCCGACACAGATATCCTTCAGAAGGGTCTCACAGAAATGGATAACTGGTGCCAGAGCCATGGCCTAAAGTTAAATGCCAAGAAATGCATAGTCATACCCTTCGGGAAAAACAAGGTTACCACTAGCTACCATATAGGTGGCAATCCCCTGATCACAGAAGAAGTTATCAGGGACCTGGGGACCCAGGTTGACAGTAGCCTTTCATTCGACACTCATATTGCTAAAGTAGTTAGGAAGACCTTCTACATTGCCCACCTTATCATGAAGGGATTCACATCTAGATCAAGGGAGGTCATAGTCTCCCTATACTCATCACTCATCAGACCAATGATCGAGTACAATGCCCCATTCGGAATGTATCTGACCCGACACTTGCAGCAGCTGGAGAGGCCACAAAAGTTCCTCACCAAAAGGATAAAGGGTCTCAAAAATCTGTCTTATGCTGCCCGACTGAAAGAACTCCAGTTATATTCAGTTGCTTACCGCTTGCTCAGAGGTGACCTGTGCCTGACATACAAGGCCATGTCAAACCCAGATTTGATGAACATGCTTCATCTCAAAAAATCTAGATCCCTCAGAGCCACAAGGGCGGGAGACTTAAACCTCGACACGGCTATTAATAGGACATGCTGGAGGGATAGATTCATCACCCAAAGACTCCCTATGCTGTGGAACAAAATCCCGGTTTATGTGAGACAGAGCACCTCGCTGGCCTTGTTCAAGAGGAATCTTGACCAATGGATGGGAGATCGCAGATACACCCCAGGGGTTACCTCAGTGTCACTGCTTGACAGAGGCACAGCAAAATAATGGGCATAGTTTCTCCAAACTAAAGGGGTGGCGTAAGCCACAAAACTATGGGCTAGGCTTGTAAATGCCCTCGGGCAGATAGCCTAGTATGAACCTATGAACCTATGAACCTATATGGTACTTCAGTCTGAGAAGGCACTATACTTTTTCTATTGTGGTTTTATATATCATTGCAGGACAGTCAATACTCTCTTGCAGTTTTAGTTAATATTCTCTTCAGTTACCTACAGATTACTAGATTCATGGATTCATAGACTTTTGCTAAACTAACGACCTGGTATAGCCTTTCTAAGCTTAGCCAAGTTTTCCTGAAAGAATAATGATGTCCTGTATCTAAATAGGACACTGAGGGACAGGCATTTATAAGCTACCCCTGTCCGTAAGGGACATGGGTGCCAGGCCTGATGTAAAATTCCTATACCCCATCCACTGGTCTAGGTTGTGCTTAAACTGGGTAATAGATTTCCTCAGCTTCACATGAATGGGAAGTTTCTTCCATAGGAGGGGCAGTCTCTGGAACACACATCTGTGTCTCCAGAATGTTCTGTTTAAGTCACAGATAACATATATCATATATATAACATAGATAGATATCCCTAGACCTTGTATTTCTGGTACTTTTGAATTATGAATAGGAAGGAGATTCATAAGTGTGGGGTCTGCGGGTGTCTTGTAAGCCAGGCATACATCACCCCTCAGCAATATATAGGAAACTGAGCAGAAAGAAAGGACTTTAAGGTGCTCTGCATAAGGCAGGTTTTTTATGCCTTGTATTTATTTTGTAAGGAACCTTTGAGGTCACTTTATTTGCTGAGTTGCTCTCCAAATTAAATGTTGCATTTGTAGCCTGCCTATGATACTGCATTTGTAACCTGCATATGATACTGCATTTGTAGCCTGCATATGATACTGCATTTGCAGCCTGCCTATGATAATGCATTTGTAGCCTGTTTTATGGTACTACATTTGTAGTCTGTCTGTGGTACTGTATTTGTAGCCTGTCTGTAGTACTTGCTTTTACAGCTTGCCTGTGGTACCTCATTTGCAGCCTGCCTATGATACTGCATTTGTAGCCTGTTTTATTGTATTATATTTGTCGCCTGTCTGTGGTACTGTATTTGTAGCCTGTCTGTAGTACTGCATTCACAGTCTGCCTGTGGTACTGTATTTGCAGCCTGCCTGTGGTACCTCATTTGCAGCCTGCCTGTGGTACTTTATTTGTAGCCTGCCTTGTGGTACTGTGTCCTTGTACAACAGTCTGACGTTTTCTCAGCAGCTGTTGTTACAGTAATAGTCAGACAGGCTGGGCCAGGCCTTCTAGCAGACTATATCCCTATAATGTTAATAGCTCAAAAAAGCATAGAATCTACTCAACTATTTGAGGAAGATGCTCTATCTTCTGATAGGAAAATACTATTTTTGCTCCATTCTGTATCAGCACCAGGAAGCATGGCTTAATAACAGTAAAATGATGAATGACCATGGCTGCCATGCAAACACTGGCTACCAAATATTTATGGCACTTTGGTCTTGTCCTTGTTGCCAGCCGTATGGCCTATTTTGTTGAATTAGATAGAAATTCTGCCCTTTATCCCTGGTCCAGATGCCCATAAGAGGACACGTTAAAGAAGGCAGATCATAATTTCACAGTGCTAGATCCTTTTGTAGTGACATCTAAAGTAAGGGTTTCAGCTGACAAATTTGATGTGGAGACAATATCATCTATTTTCCCTTCCATGACAACCCAATCAGAATTAAAGATACTAATCGATATTAGCCCAAATAAGAGAGAGAAAGAGAGAGAGAGAGCGAGATATATCTGTCATTTTTTTTCCTTGTATCTTAGTATTTTAAAGGCATGTTTCTGTCAAGGAACAGGCGGCATTTTCTCTCCTGTTGTTTGAACACTTTCCTTCAAAAAACAGTCATGTTTTTTTTTTTTTTTTGGAAACTTTATTGAACCTTAGACTGTAACTGCTGTTAGTGCTTGTACTTACTATATCAACATTCCTTCAGAAAAGTATCATTTTTTTTTGCTTTGGAAACTTTGTGTATTACTGAACCTTAGAATGTAAGTGGTGTTACCCTTTGTACATACTGCCTTGAACTACAGCACGTCTGTGAGTTATCACTCAGTTGCATAGGGAAAGTGTAAGTTGCTTTTTACAGCTTTCCTTATCTGGGCATCCAACCTTTATCAGACAGTACTTACTGTAGTCAGATTTCAGAATTTGCTGCACAACAAAGCCATCAGAAAG
Organism: Protopterus annectens; assembly: GCF_019279795.1. Classification (NCBI taxonomy): domain Eukaryota; kingdom Metazoa; phylum Chordata; order Ceratodontiformes; family Protopteridae; genus Protopterus; species Protopterus annectens. Next base: position 1,097,544,536 of record NC_056747.1, on the reverse strand, counting down.
GCTAAATAGCAGCAACAATTATAGCTTGAAAAACATGCCACTTTTCCAGTGGCTAACAACACAGAGAGTGTAACTTACAATGCAGGCCTTCACAAGGGGTTCTTCTGTTCAGCCATTGCAAGTTCAGTATAATGCAGAATTATAATGTGGTGAACAGTCAGTACTACCTAATAATACAGTTATAACATGGTGAACAGCCAGTACTACCTAACAACACAGTTATAATGGTGAAAAGCTAGTACTACCTAATAACACAGTTATAACATGGTAAACAGCCAGTACTACCTAATAACACAGTTATAACATGGTGAACAGCCAGTACTACCTAATAACACAGTTATAGAATGGTGACCAGCAAGTACTACCTAACATCACAGTTATAACATGGTGAACAGCCAGTACTACTGAACAACACAGTTATAATATGGTGAACAGCCAGTACTACCGAACAACACCGTTGTAACATGGAGAACAGCCAGCACTACCTAACAACACAGTTGTAACATGGTGAACAGCCAGTACTAAGTAACAACACAGCTGTAACATGGTGAACAGCCAGTACTACCTAACAACACAGTTGTAACATGGTGAACAGCCAGTACAACCTAACAACACAGTTGTAACATCGTGAACAGCCAGTACTAGCTACTAACGCAGTTGTAACATGGGGTGCAGCCAGTACTAGCTACTAACACAGTTGTAACATGGGGAGCAGCCAGTACTAGCTACTAACACAGTTGTAACATGGTGAACAGCCAGTACTAACTACTAATGCAGTTATAGGATGGGGAACAGCCAATACTACCTACTAACACAGTTGTAACAAGGTGAACAGCCAGTACTAGCTACTAACACAGCTGTAACATGCTGCACTGCCAGAACTAGCTACTAACACAGTTGTAACATGGCGAACAGCCAGTACTACCTAATAACACAGTTATAACATGGTGAACAGCCAGTTCTACCTAACAACAAAGTTATAACATGGTGAACAGCCAGTGCTACTGAACAACACATTTATAACATGGTGAACAGCCAGTACTACCTAACAACGCAGTTATAACATGGTGAACAGCCAGTACAACCTAACAAAACTGTGATAACATGGAGACCATCCAGTGCTACCTAATAACACAGTTATAAAATGGTGAACAGCCAGTACTAACAACACAGTTATAACATGGTGAACCGCCAGTACTACCTAACAACACAGTTATAACATGGTGAACAGCAAGTACTAACTAACAACACAGCTATAACATGGTGAACAGCCAGTACTACCTAATAACACAGTTATAACATGTTGAACAGCCAGTACTACCTAACGACATAGTTATAACATGGCGAACAGCCAGTACTACCTAACAACACAGTTATAACATGGTTAACAGCCAGTACTAGCTAATAACACAGTTATAACATGGTGAACAGCCAGTACTACTGAACAACACAGTTATAACATGGTGAACAGCCAGTACTACTTAACAACACAGTTATAAGATAGGCAACAGCCAGTACAATCTAACAAAACTGTGATAACATGGAGAACATCCAGTACTACCTAACAACACAGCTATAATATGGTGAACAGCCAGTACTATCTAACAACACAGTAATAACATGGTGAACAGCCAGTAGTACCTAACAACACAGTTATAACATGGTGAACAGCCAGTACTAACTGACAACACAGTTATAACATGGTGAACAGCCAGTACTACCTAACAACACAGTTATAACATGGTGAACAGCAAGTACTACCTAACAACACAGTTATAACATGATGAACAGCCAGTACTACCTAACAACACAGTTATAACATGGTGAGCAGCCAGTACTACCAAATAACACAGTTGTAACATGGTGAACAGCCAGTACTACCTAACAACACAGTTATAACATGGTGAACAGTGAGTACTATCGAACAAGACAGTTATAACATGGTGAGCAGCCAGTACTACTGAACAACACAGTTATAAAATGGTGAATAGCCAGTACTACCGAACAACACAGTTATAACATGGTGAACAGCCAGTACTACCTAACAACACAGTTATAACATGGTGAACAGCCGGTACTAACTAACAACACAGTTATAACATGGTGAACAGCCAGTACTACCAAATAACACAGTTGTAACATGGTGAACAACCATTACTAGCTACTAACACAGTTAAAACATGGTGAACAGCCTGTATTAGCTACTAACACAGTTATAACATGGTGGACAGCCAGTAGTAGCTACTAACACAGTTGTAATATGGTAAACAGCCAGTACTAACTACTAACATAGTTGTAACATGGTGAACAACCAGTACTACCTAATAACACTGTTAAAACATGGTGAACCGCCAGTACTACTTAACAACACAGTTATAGCATGGTGAACAGTCAGTACTACCTAACAACACAGTTATAACATGGTGAACAACCAGTACTACCTACCAACACAGTTATAAGATGGTGAACAGCCAGTACTACCTACTAACACAGTTATACGATTGTGAACAGCCAGTACTACCTACTAACACAGTTATAATATGGAGAACAGCCAATACTACCTTCTAACACCATTGTAACATGGTGAGCAGCCAGTACTAGCTACTAACCCAGTTATAACATGGTGAACAGCCAGTGCTACCTAACAAAACTGCTATAACATGGTGAATGGCCAATACTACCTAACAACACAGTTATAACATGGTGAACAGCTAGTACTAGCTACCAACACAGATGTAACATGGTGAACAGCCAGTACTACCTAATAACACAGTTACAACATAGTGAACAGCCAGTACTACCTAATAACACAGTTATAACATAGTGAACAGCCAGTACAACCTAACAACACAGTTATAACATGGTGAACAGTCCATACTACCTAACAACACTGTTATAACATGGTGAACAGCCAGTGCTACCTAACAACACAGTTATAACATGGTGAACAGCAAGTACTACCTAACAATACAGTTATAACTTGTTGAACAGCCAGTACTAACTAACATCACAGTTATAACATGGTGAACAGCCAGTACTACCTAATAGCACAGTTATAAAATGGTGAACAGCCAGTACTACCTAACAACACAGTTATAACATGGTGAATAGCCAGTACTACTGAACAACAAAGTTATAACATGGTTAACAGCCAGTACTACCGAACAACACAGTTATAACATGATGAACAGCCAGTACTACTGAACAACACAGTTATAACATGGTGAACAGCCAGTACTACTGAACAACACAGTTGTAACATGGTGAACAGCCAGTACTACCTAACAACAAAGTTTTAACATGGTGAACAGCCAGCACTACCTAACAACACAGTTGTAACATGGTGAACAGCCAGTACTACCTAAAAACACAGTTGTAACATGGTGAACAGCCAGTACTACCTAACAGCACAGTTGTAACATGGTGAACAGCCAGTACTACCTAACAACACAGTTGTAACATGGTGAATAGCCAGTACTAGCTAATAACGCAGTTGTAACATGGTGAACAGCCAGTACTACCTACTAACACAGTTATAGGATGGTGAACAGCTAATACTGCCTACTAACACAGTTGTAATATGGTGAACAGCCAGTACTAACTAACAACACAGTTATAACATGTTGAACAGCCAGTACTAACTAACAACACAGTTATAACATGGCGAACAGGTAGTACTACCTAACAGCACAGTTATAACATGGTGAACTGCCAGTACAACCTAACAAAACTGTGATAACATGGAGACCATCCAGTACTACCTAACAACACAGTTATAACATGGTGAACAGCCGGTACTACATAATAACAAAGTTATAACATGGTGAACAACCAGTTCTACCTAACAACACAGTTATAACATGGTGAACAGCCAGTACTACCTAACAAAACTGTGATAAGATGGAGACCATCCAGTAGTACCTAACAACACAGTTATAACATGGTGAACAGCCTGTACTAACTAACAACACAGTTATAACATGGTGAACAGCCAGTACTACCCAGCAACACAGTTATAACATGGTGAGCAGCAAGTACTACCTAACAACACAGCTATAACATGGTGCACAGCCAGTACTACCTAACAAAACTGTGATAACATGGAGACCATCCAGTACTACCTAACAACACAGTTATAACATGGTGAACAGCTGGTACTAACAACACAGTTATAACATGGTGAACAGCCAGTACTACCTAACAACACAGTTATAACATGGTGAGCAGCAAGTACTACCTAACAACACAGTTATAACATGGTGAACAGCCAGTACTACCTAATAACACAGTTATAACATGTTGAACAGCCAGTACTACCTAACAACATAGTTATAACATGGCGCACAGCCAGTACTACCTAACAACACAGTTATAACATGGTTAACAGCCAGTACTAGCTAATAACACAGTTGTAACATGGTGAACAGCCAGTACTACCTAACAACACAGTTATAACATGGTTAACAGCCAGTACTACCGAACAACACAGTTATAACATGGTGAACAGCCAGTGCTACCTACTAACACAGTTATAAGATGGTGAACAGCCAGTACTACCTACTAACACCGTTGTAACATGGTGAACAGCTAGTACTAGCTACCAACACATATGTAACATAGTAAACAGCCAGTACTACCTAATAACATGGTTGTAACATGGTGAATAGCCAGTACTACCTAACAACACAGTTATAACATGGTGAACAGCCCGTACTACCTAACAACACTGTTATAACATGGTGAACAGCCAGTGCTACCTAACAACACAGTTATAACATGATGAACAGCAAGTACTACCTAACAATACAGTTTTAACTTGTTGAACAGCCAGTACTATCTAATAAAACAGTTATAACATGGTGAACAGCCAGTACAACCTAACAAAACTGTGATAACATGGAGACCATCCAGTACTACCTAACAACAGAGTTATAACATGGTGAATAGCCGGTACTAACTAACAACCCAGTTATAACATGTTGAACAGCCAGTACTACCTAACAACACAGTTATAGCATGGTGAACAGCAAGTACTACCTAACAACACAGCTATAACATGGTGAACAGCCAGTACTACTGAATAACACAGATATAACATGTTGAACAGCCAGTACTACCTAACAACATAGTTATAACATGGGGAACAGCCACTAGTACCTAACAGCACAGTTATTACATGATGAACAGCCAGTACTACCTAATAACACAGTTGTAACATGGTGAACAGCCAGTACTACCTAACAACACATTTATAACATGGTGAACAGCCAGTACTACCGAACAAGAGAGTTATAACATGGTGAACAGCCAGTTCTACCGAACAACACAGTTATAACATGGTGAACAGCCAGTACTACCGAACAACACAGTTATAACATGGTGAACAGCCGGTACAACCTAACAGAACTGTGATAACATGGAGAACATCCAGTACTACCTAACAACACAGTTGTAACATGGTGGACAGCCAGTAGTACCTAACAACACAGTTATAACATGGTGAACAGCCAGTACTACCTAACAACACAGTTATAACATGGTGAGCAGCAAGTACTACCTAACAACACAGCTATAACATGGTGAACAGCCAGTACTACCTAATAACACAATTATAACATGTTGAACAGCCAGTACTACCTAACAACATAGTTATAACATGGCGCACAGCCAGTACTACCTAACAACACAGTTATAACATGGTTAACAGCCAGTACTAGCTAATAACACAGTTGTAACATGGTGAACAGCCAGTACTACCTAACAACACAGTTATAACATGGTGAACAGCCAGTACTATCGAACAAGACAGTTATAACATGGTGAGCAGCCAGTACTACTGAACAACACAGTTATAACATGGTGAATAGCCAGTACTACTGAACAACACAGTTATAACATGGTGAACAGCCAGTACTACCTAACAACACAGTTATAATATGGTGAACAGCCGGTACAACCTAACAAAACTGTGATAACATGGAGAACATCCAGTGCTACCTAACAACACAGTTATAACATGGTGAACAGCCGGTACTAACTAACAACACAGTTGTAACATGGTGAACAACCAGTACTAGCTACTAACACAGTTAAAACATGGTGAACAGCCTGTATTAGCTACTAACACAGTTATAACATGGTGGACAGCAAGTAGTAGCTACTAACACAGTTGTAATATGGTAAACAGCTAGTACTAACTACTAACATAGTTGTAACATGGTGAACAACCAGTACTACCTAATAACACTGTTATAACATGGTGAACAGCCAGTACTACTTAACAACACAGTTATAGCATGGTGAACAGTCAGTACTACCTACCAACACAGTTATAACATGGTGAAAAGCCAGTACTACCTACTAACACAGTTATAAGATGGTGAACAGCCAGTACTACCTACTAACACAGTTATAATATGGAGAACAGCCAATACTACCTTCTAACACCGTTGTAACATGGTGAGCAGCCAGTACTAGCTACTAACACAGTTATAACATGGTGAACAGCCAGTGCTACCTAACAAAACTGCTATAACATGGTGAACAGCCAATACTACATAACAACACAGTGATAACATGGTGAACAGCTAGTACTAGCTACCAACACATATGTAACATGGTGAACAGCCAGTACTACCTAATAACACAGTTATAACATAGTGAACAGCCAGTACTACCTAATAACATGGTTGTAACATGGTGAATAGCCAGTACTACCTAACAACACAGTTATAACATGGTGAACAGCCCGTACTACCTAACAACACTGTTATAACATGGTGAACAGCCAGTGCTACCTAACAACACAGTTATAACATGGTGAACAGCAAGTACTACCTAACAATACAGTTATAACTTGTTGAACAGCCAGTAGTACCTAACAACACAGTTATAACATGGTGAACAGCCAGTACAACCTAACAAAGCTGTGATAACATGGAGACCATCCAGTACTACCTAACAACAGAGTTATAACATGGTGAATAGCCGGTACTAACTAAGAACCCAGTTATAACATGTTGAACAGCCAGTACTACCTAACAACACAGTTATAATATGGTGAACAGCAAGTACTACCTAACAACACAGCTATAACATGGTGAACAGCCAGTACTACTGAATAACACAGTTATAACATGTTGAACAGCCAGTACTACCTAACAACATAGTTATAACATGGGGAACAGCCAGTAGTACCTAACAACACAGTTATTACATGATGAACAGCCAGTACTACCTAATAACACAGTTGGAACATGGTGAACAGCCAGTACTACCTAACAACACATTTATAACATGGTGAACAGCCAGTTCTACCGAACAACACAGTTATAACATGGTGAACAGCCAGTACTAACTAATAACACAGTTATAACATGGTGAACAGCCAGTACAACCTAACAAAAGTATGATAACATGGAGACCATCCAGTACTACTTAACAACAGAGTTATAACATGGTGAATAGCCGGTACTAACTAACAACACAGTTATAACATGTTGAACAGCCAGTACTACCTAACAACACAGTTATAACATGGTGAACAGCAAGTACTACCTAACAACACAGCTATAACATAGTGAACAGCCAGTACTACTGAATAACACAGTTATAACATGTTGAACAGCCAGTACTACCTAACAACATAGTTATAACATGGTGAACAGCCAGTTGTACCTAACAACACAGTTATAACATGATGAACAGCCAGTACTACCTAACAACACAGTTGTAACATGGTGAACAGCCAGTACTACCGAACAACACAGTTATAACATGGTGAACAGCCAGTACTACCAAACAACACAGTTATAACATGGTGAACAGCCTGTAATACCTAACAACACAGTTATAACATGGTGAACAGCTGGTACTACCTAACAACACAGTTATAACATGGTGAACAGCTGGTACAACCTAACAAAACTGTGATAACATGGAGAACATCCAATACTACCTAACAACACAGTTATAACATGGTGAACAGCCAGTACTAACTGACAACACAGTTATAACATGGTGAACAGCCAGTACTACCTAACAACACAGTTATAACATAGTGAACAGCCAGTACTACCTAATAAAACAGTTAAAACATGGTGAACAGCCAGTATTAGTTACTAACTCAGTTATAACATGGGGAGCAGCCAGTACTACCTACTAACACAGTTATAGGATGGTGAACAGCCAATACTACCTACTAACACAGTTGTAACATGGTGAACAGCCAGTACTAGCTACTAACACAGCTGTAACATGGTGAACTGCCAGAACTAGCTACTAACACAGTTGTAACATGGCGAACAGCCAGTACTACCTAATAACACAGTTATAACATGGTGAGCACCCAGTACTACCTAACAACAAAGTTATAACATGGTGAATAGCTAGTGCTACCTAACAACACAGTTATAACATGGTGAACAGCCAGTACCACCTAACAACACAGTTTTACCTAGGGTGAACAGCCAGTACTACCTAACGACGCAGTTATAACATGGTGAACAGCCAGTACTACCTAATGACAGAGTTGTAACATGGTGAACAGCCAGCTAGTACTACCTAATAACACAATTATAACAGGGTGAACAGCCAGTACTACCTAACAACACAGTTATAACATGGTGAATAGCCAGTACTACCTAACAACACATAACATGGTGAACAGCCAGTACTACCTAATAACACAGTTGTAACATGGAGAACAGCCAGTAGTACCTAACAGCACATTTACAACATGGTGAACAGCCAGTACTACCTAACAGCACTGTTATAACATGGTGAACAGCTAGTACTAGCTACTAACACAGTTGTATTATGGTGAACAGCGAGTACTAGCTACTAACACAGTTGTAAAATAGTGAACAGGCAGTACTACCTAAGAACACAGTTATAAGATGGTGATCAGCCAGTGCTACCTAATAACAGAGTTGTAACATGGTGAACAGCCAGCCAGTACCACCTAATAACACAATTATAACATGGTGAACAGCCAATACTACCTAATAACACAGTTACAACATATTGAACAACCAGTACTACCTAATAACACAGTTATGACATGGTAAACAGCCAGTACTACCTAACAACACAGTTATAACATGGTGAACAGCCAGTACTACCTAACAACACAGTTATACCATGTTGAACAGCCAGTACTACCTAACAACACAGTTATAACATGGTGAACAGCCAGTACTCCCTAACAACACAGTTATAACATGGTGAACAGCCGGTACAACCTAACAAAACTGTGATAACATGGAGAACATCCAGTACTACCTAACAACACAGTTATAACATGGTGAACAGCCAGTACTAACTGACAACACAGTTATAACATGGTGAGCAGCCAGTACTACCTAACAACACAGTTATAACATAGTGAACAGCCAGTACTACCTAATAACACAGTTGTAACATGGTGAACAGCCAGTACTAGCTACTAACACAGTTAAAACATGGTGAACAGCCAGTATTAGTTACTAACTCAGTTGTAACATGGGGAGCAGCCAGTACTACCTACTAATGCAGTTATAGGATGGTGAACAGCCAATGCTACCTACTAACACAGCTGTAACATGCTGAACAGCCAGTACTAGCTACTAACACAGCTGTAACATGGTGAACTGCCAGAACTAGCTACTAACACAGTTGTAACATGGCGAACAGCCAGTACTACCTAATAACACAGTTATAACATGGTGAGCAGCCAGTACTACCTAACAACACAGTTATAACATAGTGAACAGCCAGTACTACCTAATAACACAGTTGTAACATGGTGAACAGCCAGTACTAGCTACTAACACAGTTAAAACATGGTGAACAGCCAGTATTAGTTACTAACTCAGTTGTAACATGGGGAGCAGCCAGTACTACCTACTAACGCAGTTATAGGATGGTGAACAGCCAATACTACCTACTAACACAGTTGTAACATGGTGAACAGCCAGTACTAGCTACTAACACAGCTGTAACATGGTGAACTGCCAGAACTAGCTACTAACACAGCTGTAACATGGTGAACAGCCAGTACTACCTAATAACACAGTTATAACATGGTGAACACCCAGTACTACCTAACAACAAAGTTATAACATGGTGAACAGCCAGTGCTACCTAACAACACAGTTATAACATGGTGAACAGCCAGTGCTACCTAACAACACAGTTTTACCTAGGGTGAACAGCCAGTACTACCTAACGACACAGTTAAAACATGGTGAACAGCCAGTACTACCTAATGACAGAGTTGTAACATGGTGAACAGCCAGCCAGTACTACCTAATAACACAATTATAACAGGGTGAACAGCCAGTACTACCTAACAACACAGTTATAACATGGTGAATAGCCAGTACTACCTAACAACACATAACATGGTGAACAGCCAGTACTACCTAATAACACAGTTGTAACATGGAGAACAGCCAGTAGTACCTAACAGCACATTTACAACATGGTGAACAGCCAGTACTACCTAACAGCACTGTTATAACATGGTGAACAGCTAGTACTAGCTACTAACACAGTTGTATTATGGTGAACAGCGAGTACTAGCTACTAACACAGTTGTAAAATAGTGAACAGGCAGTACTACCTAAGAACACAGTTATAAGATGGTGATCAGCCAGTACTACCTAATAACAGAGTTGTAACATGGTGAACAGCCAGCCAGTACCACCTAATAACACAATTATAACATGGTGAACAGCCAATACTACCTTATAACACAGTTACAACATATTGAACAACCAGTACTACCTAATAACACAGTTATGACATGGTAAACAGCCAGTACTACCTAACAACACAGTTATACCATGGTGAACAGCCAGTACTACCTGACAACACAGTTATAACATGATGAACAGTCAGTACTACCTAACAACACAGTTATAATATGGTGAACAGCCAGTACTACCTTCCATTGAAACAAATATTATGCTGTGATGATCAAGATTTATGACAAAGTTCTGTGATATCATTAGGGCTGTTGCCCTCCTACATTTCATAGCTCTAGGCAAAAAGGTAAACTTAACTGCTACAGCAATAACAGCTGGTTCATGTAAATTTAATGAAATACGGATAGTGATTTTTAGAAAGTTTGTTTTTGATGTATCTTTCTGCTTTGGTAGCAAAAAATGTTGTTTCACTATTAACACCAACATTCACACATTTAAATGGACACACACAGACACACACACACACACACACACACACACACACACACACACACACACACACACACACACACATACACACAAACACACAGACATGCATGCATGCACCAAAGTGTGAACACACACACACATACACAGTAGTAATATTCTTCTGCTTGTGGTGAAACTGATCGAAAGGTCACTTCTGTAGATTTGAAAATCCAGGTTTATATGCAGGGGCAGAAATAAAATCAAATGCTTTTCTTCAGCTTGCTGAATAACATAACTCAGGATAAGTAAATAAATAAGTTAACAGTTCGTATACACAGTTCTTTAATTTTGCAAAGAGTGTAGCGAGTGCAGACACTTTTATAGTTTCACTTTCTGACACCCCTAATTTTTCCTTCTTATTTAGACAAGCAGTTCCGTACTTAAAGACAGATGCACAATTCTCTCAAGTTCCTCTAGCTTTTGCATAAACTATCCCATAAAAAATCCTCACACGGGAGAGCAGTTTCTCAAACACCTGGTAATACTTCCTCCAATTCAAGGTGTAGAAACTCCTTCCATTTCCACTTCAATGGCTGAAAATGTTTTCTCATAATCCTTAGCCCTCAGTACACCCACACTCTTTGTAGTGCATTTCTCCCTTTTACCTTGTCTATAGATTGGGCAAGCACCCACATTCCAGGTAGGCTTGGAAGATTAACCATGTCATAGCTGGACAAAACCCTCCAACATAGTCCTCTGTAGTCTATGATACATTGTCCTCCCCAGGTTCAGCCACATGGGGGTGAGGTTATACTTTCCTATCAACCAAGGCCACCCCAGAAAGGCCTGCCAAATCCAAGTAGTGGACCCATTTACTGACATACCCTTTTGCTGTTCACAGTCATTCTCTGGTAGGATATTTATATTGATGGCTGCATTACTCCAGACCTAGTTAGATCCTACAGCATTTTTATGACCAAGAAGGCTTTCCTATGCTCTGAACAGATTATCAGCTTGCTGATTCACATATTTAGAATTAATAACAGCACTTAGCATACTTTCCTTACCATTAACCATGGCAAGCATATGTCACAACACTTAGTTGACATTATTTTATTTAATGCACTTGACTTGGAACAGTTTCTACTGAAATGTCCAATATGAGAACAGAAATAACATTTTATTCACTCAGTTTATAAACAATATTTTTGAATGGGCTCTTCTGTAGTGTCTATGAGAGACCACTACATAGTTTTACCCCAAAATGACATATCAGTTCCATGTGGAGAATTTACCTCAATGCACCTTTCTGGTAATGTCATACGATGTCTTGGTTGTTTACACATGTCCTTCCACAATAGTTGCAGTCCTCAAGGATGTTGTGAATTGTGGTCTGGTTAAGTCATTCATTAACATCTGCTTTGCTGTTAGAGTCGAGCTTCTGTTTCTGACTGACTCTGTGCTTTGGGTGCACCAGGCAGAAGCTTAAGGACACTTTTCAGAACAGATAAGCAATCAAACACATACAGGAAAGCTGCAATCCTGTCCGGGAATAAAAGACTTATCTTTCATTTTTTTCAGTACATGCAGTTTATAATTTAACCACAAATTTTACCCAGCTTTTAGTCTACATGTTTCTTTCTTGTAGTATAAAGTAGAAAATTCCCTGGTTACTATCACAGGATTTAACTGTTAAAAGTAACATTTCATTTCATTCATGGGAGCAACTGAGGTGAAATTATACAGGCAGAGTGCATGTAACAAAGGGTCACAGTCCACGGTTTCACAGAAAATTGTACCTTGTTGCCCACATTCTACACCAATGAAGTAACTATGTCCAGTTTGCAGGAGAAACCAGTACAAAGGTCAGTTCTATACATTTTCAAACTTTTGTGTATACATAGATTTTTAAGAAGTAAACAGCCTAAGCAGTGAGTACAGGCACTTTCATAGTTCTCCTTTCCTTTTTATTCCAAATAATTTTATTACATTTTAAAACAGAGCATATCTACAAGTAAACTTACCATCTCAGCAAAGAACATTATCGATAATATTTAAAAATTGATGCTTCTAAATTATCCCAACAACCATAGTTAACATTTTAAAGATTTTAATCTTGTTGCTTTTTCTTTAATACATAAAATAGTGGCTAGTTCAAAAAATTATTTAAGCAAAGGTATAGAATATCACCTCCGTTCTCTAGTAATTACCTTCCTTGGAATTGCTAATAAGTTCCAAAATATGGAATACATTTTGCTTAATATTGAGCATGGGCCTGGAACATTTATTCGTCTAGTGGATATTGTTAACTCAACAGTTATCATTCCATACACCTTTAAAAATATTAATATCATTCCAATAAGTAGAAATTGCTTTATAATCAACAAATATATGATCCCAGTCAGCCTTGATCTCTTCAGTACATCTCTAAAACTTAGATAATTCAGTATTGTTAAATTTTCATAATGTATGAGGTCTGATAAAAATTCTACAAATATATTTCAGAGTATACATTTTTCAGTATAAACTAGAAGACATTTGTTTAATTGAATTAAGCATTATTTTTTAATATTCATTGGTTATTGTAGAATGCAATTCATTCTCAAGAAGATTCGTAATATCCTTGTCAAAATTATTCTTGTAACTTTGAATCAGTTTATACAGTTTTGACAAATTTCTTTTAGAAGAACATTTTCCACTTAAAATAGATATTATATATTCTTGTAATTCTGGCAAGTATTTTATTTCTTGTTTATTAAGAGGCTAGATTACTTTTAAATGTCTATTATTATTCCAAATGTTTGTTCATGAGTTTTTTGTTTCATGTACAATTTCTAATGTGATTATTGAATACTTATCAAACTAATCATACCATATTATAGGTTCATGTGTTCACAGGTAAGTACTAAGCTAGCTGCCCTTGTGGGCAATTTTAAGCCTAGCTATTTTCCTTTTCTGAGGTGAGAAACCAAGCCTTATACCTTCTGTCAAAGAGGTAAGCATCTCAACTGTTATACCAATCCCTGACCTCCTGTACCAAGCCCCTATACCAAATTCTTAAGAATTTCTACATCCCATTTACTGAAACTTTCTATACAATTTAGTGAATGAGCTATGGAGAAAATGATAAAACTCCATGTTTAAGATTTGTATTGTTAAATATGTATTTTAAAGGATCTTAGAGTTAATGTTAAATAAGAACATTTTGGATTTGCAATTGAATTATCATCAAATGATGTTTTTAATAGCCATAAAAATATATTATCATATATTTCTAATGTTGTTGAAACAGAGTTTTTGAATAAGTTATTTACAATAATTTGTTTATGCATATGTTTCCACTGACTTGAATATAATGATTATAAACATAATATAATCATACTAAATATAGCTGCTGATGAGTAAGCTTCTAAATCTAGAAAATTAATTCCACCCCGTTTCCATATTATGCGATCTTTTGAGGATTTAGGGTAATTAGGCTACTATAAGAGTGAGATTAGTATTTTCTATTTTTAATTAGGTTTTTATTAGATAATAAAGACGTTGATTGAAATAAGTAAAGAATTTTTAGAAAGACAATCATCTTTATGAATATTAGTATATCTTCAAATTAAAAGAAATAACTCATTCAATTGTTTTTGTAATATCTTCAATAATAATACTCGTTTTCATTAAAAAGTGTGCTAGTATTGGGTTCAGTTTATATTCCTAAATAATTTATTGCATTGTTTTACCAACTGTACTTGAACTCGCTTTCAAAATTGCACTTAACCTTTGATTTATTAATAGAGTTCCTGTCTTCTTGTTATTAAATTTTATTAAAAAACTTTTTAGTAAGACACATTTTTATTAAATCATCACTTATGACATAGGCAATCATACATTTATATAAATGAAAACCAATCATTTTGACATAATCTTAGTTGCAAGTATTTTACCTCACAGACCATATTGACATAATTTTAGTTGCAAACATTATAAATCACTTATAATCTACCCGATCATTGTCAGTCAAATATTACATAGCTTATTCAAATCCTGCCTTCTTTTAAACCTCATTCCTCCCCTGTATGCATTGTTCCCACAGTTCCCATTTTTTCCTATGTAATTTGCTCCTACCTTTTTCTAAAGATCCCAATTACAGTTGTTTCATCTCTGTTACTATATGCGCTCCTTCTGGTACAATTGTTTTAGACTATGATTTCCTTTTAATAGTAATTGCTTTTTTGCCAGCCAGCATCATTAGAGTCAACAATGCCTTACTATGTCTAGGCACTTGTAATTCTGTATCACAGCACAGAAAAATAATTTCCCTAGTTACATCAATTTGCTCACCCAATATCTCTGATAACATAAAAAGATCCATGACTTGATAACACCACAGCTTTATTCAGACTCTGAAGAAGCCCAATGTTATGGGTGAAAGTGCTAAGTCAGTGATTCTAAATTTACAATAAAGCTGTAGTTTTCTTGAGTCATGGATCTTTTTATTCTTACTAGTGTTCGTTTAACTTGGTGATCTCTGATAGAGTAGTTTGCAAGGAATCTTTAAAGTCTGCCAATTCATTGCACTCCTAGAAAATATGTCCCCAATTACTTATTTCTTACCCATCACACCTCCAACATTTGCTGTCTACCTGAGGAATTCACTGAAGAGACTTGTTGAAATAATCTAATCTGTTTATTTAATTTCTCTATTGATTGATTAATATTTTACAGTGTTAATGAAATACCATCTGCAAAGAAATTAATTTTTCAGTCACAATGTTCTGATATTTTGAAGTCTTCAGTATTCTGATGTAATCTGATACTATTTGCAAACAGTTCAATAACTAAAACAAACATTAAAGGGAATGGTGGGCACCCCTGCTTACTTCCTCTATTAATCTTAAATATTTGTGATACAGAAGGTCCTGTTATAATAAATGCTTTAGGCACTGAATATAAATTATTAATGATAATTATAAAATTTTCTGGAACTCTAAAATAGCAGAGCAAGCAAGATGAAGGCTTTAATGTTAGAGGGTACTCACAGACCTCAATAAATAACTCCAGGACAACTGCTTTATCAAATCAATGCACTAGAGGTGCTCCCTATTTCTCTTCAAATAATTACATTACAAATAAAAGACAGGTTGGTAACATGGGTTGCTCTCCCAGGATATTTTTTAAATATTCTAATAATATACAACATTACTGTAATGTTATTAGAAAAAATTGGCCTGTTCTTTTAGCAGATGAAAATGTAAGATGGGTGGTGGGAGATTATCCCTCCTTCACATTCAGGAATAACATGTCACTTAAAAGGATTTTATGTTATGGCCCAAGGTCTGTATGTCCCTCATCCTCAGGGAAGGTTGGTACCCTTCCCTATCATAATTGTAAAGCTTGCTCTGCTATTTCTCCAAATCCCTATTTTACACACCCTGTCACCGGATGTGTTTTTACACCTAGATTTGTGTCAACAAGTAGGAGCAGGAACTTAGTTTATCTTGCTACATGCTGTTCCTGTAATGGTTTTTACATTGGTAAGACCACACGCCAGCTGAGGGAAAGAATTCTTGAGCATTTAGGAAACATACGCAATCAGGTGATATCTAATGCCCTAGCTAATCATACCTTATCTTACCCAGGCCATAGTACCTTTTTGTTTAGGGTTCTGCAAGTGCTGCATCCCAGCAGAAGAAGAAGTGATTTTAACAACACTGATGAATTGTGTGAACTAAAGTGGATTATCTCTATGAGGGCTTATAAACCTCCAGGTCTTAACAGTGCACTTCCCTTAAGCCTGCCTTATTAGGCAGAAGATGATGTAAGATGATTTTTGTTTTTTAATTGGTTCAGTTTTAATTGTTTCTTACTGATTGGCTGAGTACTTTTTAAAAATATGTGATTTTTATTTTCATTTTGTATTTGGTCTGATGAAGTGGTAACCCTGCGAAAGCGCTAACCTTTTTCCAATAAACTGTTTGCTGTTTTACATATCTTCTGGACATTTATTTGGCTGGACCGTGGTGGTTTGACTCACTTATACTTATTTCTGGATTTGCTGCTTTGTTTTGTGAGTCTCCTTTAGCAGTTGGGATAGCTTATATATATATATATATATATATATATATATATATATATATATATATATATATATATATTTTTTATTTTTTACTGAATTTTTGAAGAGCTACCTACTGCACATGACGGAATCTCTTGAGGTGAATGCTGGAGGGATTTATACATCTACTGACATGGTATCTACTCAAACGCTATGAATCGTAATGATACTAACCGCCTACATAGACTAGTTACCAACCAGCCTAACCCTCTCCTAAAGCTTGCCTTTTCTACACAAGGAGAGGTTGAGACCATGGATACTGATGGTTTGTGTGCTTTTCTGGAAGCCTTTAAAGAAGTTGAAAATTTGATGTACAAGCTAAAAAGGTATGAATGGCAGAGGTTTCACTTTGAGGCTTGTCTTGAGCATAAAGTTATCCCCAGGGGGGTTACGGATCCTGAAAATGCCTACTCAGGCCTCTAGTGAACCTGAATTACTTAAATGTTGGCAACAACTAAATCTTGATTTAAGTTTTAACTGCTCTCATTGAAATGTCTCTTTGTATTAACATTGAACGTCAACTAGATACCATGAAAACTAAGTATCCATCTGATGAATACCTATCAAAACTTGACAACCTGTGTGCAGAGGTGTTGGCTTATGAATACAGGCTTAAACAACAGAAACACAAGAAGCTACTCAGGAACCACTCGAATTTCACTAAAGGTCAAATATTTGTTTGGCCAAGGAGTGAACCTAATCATTCTAATGTTCATCCTGCAGTACAGCAAGTTCGTGATATGAATTCACACTCTCTAGGTAAATATAGTGCAAATACAACTAATGCACTTTCAACCAACAAGCATACTTTAAATGTATCTAAGCTGGGTTCTCTCACTGTATCCAGCAGTAATCTAACAAATATTGTTTTGACCAAAGGAAATACTCCCAGCATGCTTATTCTGGATCTACCGAATCAGTCTATCAGCAACAAGCATTCTGAAGACACGTCCCTGCCATCAGGAGCTATGCCTCCAACTGTTGACATTGAGCTTATATCTCTTGATCCTCTGAATGCTACGCAAGCTGTTTCAGCTAAAGCTGAAGCTCCTTCAGTGAACAGTCCCTATACAGATTATTTTCTAAGGCTAGGAGCCCATAGTAAAGTGAAGGAAATGCCTAGACTTAAAGATAACAGCAATATTTCCTTGCCTAGCCCTTATATGGCTCTACCTTTACCCACCAGGCTGGATCAACCGAATCAGTGAGGTCACTCTCTATCAAGAGATATTCAGAAAAGGAAAGCCTCCAAGGAAGGACAGTCACCAGTGAGATAGAATGGTATGAAACCTTTTCTGAACAAGACTTAGTGTATAATTTATCAAATTATGCCCTAACTGCAGCACAGATATCTGTACTTAACAAAGGTTTAGGCTTTGCACCAGGCAACAAATCCGATGTAGCTGATGTCATTTTAGATATCAAACTATTAGCACATAAAGATATGCATGAAACTATGTTTGGGGGAAATGCCATGTTAATACAGAAACGGGGTCCTTATAAACTGAGTGTTTATTGCCCACCTCTTGCAGCATCTATTGAGTATTTTGTCAAATTATATGAAAATGATATTTTTGCATCCCCAGGCATTTTTAAGCCTAAGTTTTATAATCTAAATACTGATGAAAATAATGCTTTGCAGCAACTATGAACTGAACCTTCTATCAGTATTAGGCCTGCTGATAAAGGAGGTGCAATTGTTGTACTGAATAGATCTGATTAATTAACTAGTATGTATACTATGCTAAATGATGTTTGTACCTATATGAAGGTTTTAAGGAAAGATGTTAATAGATGTATTACTAATGTGAAGAAT
Organism: Protopterus annectens; assembly: GCF_019279795.1. Lineage (NCBI taxonomy): Eukaryota > Metazoa > Chordata > Ceratodontiformes > Protopteridae > Protopterus > Protopterus annectens. Next base: position 1,097,525,455 of record NC_056747.1, on the reverse strand, counting down.
GATCTTTATGATTTGTTGAAGTGTGGCCTTGTTGACCATGATCTGTATGAGCCCTTGACCATTGAAAATACCCTTATTCCTACAATACATGGGTTGGCGAAAATTCATAAGGATAGTCGTAAGCCTCCACTCTGTCCCATTGTTTCACGGTGCAGTTGGGTGACTGAACGTCTTTCCAAATATGTTGAACTAAAACTTACACCTGTACTTAGTGAGTCTATATCAATTTTAAAAGATACTGAACATTTTCTATCTAGTTTATACTCCTCTATAAATGGTGTCATACTTGATAATGCTTTCCTGACAACCTTGGACGTGAAAACTCTGTTCACTGTTATACCTAATGAAGTGGGTATTGATGCTGTCAGGTTGTTTATTTCTCATCATGGCCCTTTCTCGCATAACATGATTACTGTCATTTGTACTTTGCTAGATTTGATTCTGTGTAATAACTGTTTTGTGTTTGAAGGTCAGTATTATCTGCAACCAACAGGAGTAGCCATGGGCACCCCCTGCACCAATAGCTATGTCAGTTTGGCTATGGCTCAGTGGGAGAATGAGCATGTTTATAATGATAATCCCTATAGACACTTTATCAAGTACTTTGCTAGATTTGTTGATGATATTTTTCTTTTGTGGGGAGGTAGTGAGGAAAAACGTTTGAATTTTGTCAGATATCTTGAAAGTACCACAAACTATCTAAGGCTTAGTCTAAATTTCTCTTCCACATCTATTGACTTCTTAGATGTTACTGTATTAAGAAATACTGAAGTGCCCCTGAGACGCAGCTCTACAGGAATCCCTGTTGGAGGAATATTTACTTCATTGGTCTAGCATGCATCCTTCACATATGTTTTCTAACATTCTTAATGGCCAATGTTTAAGAACCTCTAAGCTATGTACCAATGATGTGGCTTTTCAAGAGACTATATATAAAATGCATGAAGGCTTTAATGTTAGAGGGTACTCACAGACCTCAATAAATAACTGTAGGATGACTGCTTTATCGAATCGACAAACTAGAGGTGCTCCCTATTTCTCTTCAAATAATTACATTATGAATAAAAGACAGGTTGGTAACATGGCGTTCTCTCCCCGGATATTTTTAAAATATTCTAATAATATGCAACATTACTGTAATGTTATTAGAAACAATTGGCCTGTTCTTTTAGCAGATGAAAATGTAAGACGGGTGGTGGGAGATCATCCCTCCTTTACATTCAGGAATAACATGTCACTTAAAAGGCTATTATGTTATGGCCCAAAGTCTGTATGTCCCACACCCTCAGGGAAGGTTGGTACCCTTCCCTGCCATAAGTGTAAAGTTTGCTCTGCTATTTATACTGATCCCTGTTTTACACACGCTGTCACTGGTCGTGTTTTTACACCTAGATTGGTGTCAACATGTAGGAGCAGGAACTTAGTTTATCTTGCTACATGCTGTTCCTGTAATGTTTTTTATATTGGTAAGACCACACGCCAGCTAAGGGAAAAAATTCTTGAGCATTTAGGAAACATATGCAATCAGGTTATATCTAATGCCCTAGCTAATCATATCTTATCCAGGCCATAGTACCTTTTTGTTTAGGGTTCTGCAAGTGCTGCATCCCAGCAGAAGAAGAGGTGATTTTAACAACACCATTGAATTGTGTAAACTAATGTGGATTATCTCTATGAGGGCTTATGAACCTCCAGGCCTTAACAGTGGCACTTCCCTTAAGCCTGCCTTATTAGGCAGAAGATGATGTAAGATGATTTTTGTTTTTTAATTGGTTCAGTTTTAATTGTTTCTTACTGATTGGCTGAGTACTTTTTTAAAAATATGTAATATTTATTTTCATTTTGTATTTGGTCTGATGAAGCGGTAACCCTGCGAAAGCGCTAACCTTTTTCCAATAAACTGTTTGCTTTTTTGCATATCTTCTGGACATTTATTTGGCTGGACCATGGTGGTTTGACTCACTTATACTTATTTCTGAATATCTAGACTTACTAAGGCTAACTTTTTTATTCTGAATTTTAGCTAGATCAGTTAAAGTAATTACCATTTTATATTATCGAAAGTGAGGCTATTAATGATTAAAACAATTTGGTCTTTATTAATTACGTTGCCCACTATATTTCTTAACCCCTTAGTTAACATAGATGTGAATATTTTATAACTGACATTAAGAAAATAAATTGATCTATATGATGATACCAGAGTCTTATCTTTTCATTTTTATATATGGAAGCAATTCATGAGTATTTCCAAGAAGGCGGAATTGAATTTGAATTTTGAACTAACAGAAAGCCACCCTGAATTGAATATATACTTTTATGAGGAAAAATTTTGTAAATTTCAGCTGGTAACAAATCTAATCCTGGAACTTTACCATTTGTATTTTTTATTACATCTCTAATTTATGGTTTTGATATTAAGTTTCTTCTTTAGGTTCTTTTGAAGATAATTTTCTATTAAACTATTGCCTATAAAACAGTTTTCATTTTTATTTAAAACTTCATAATTAAAAAAAAAGTAATATTTCCTGAAGACTTGTAGTTTCTTTCTTAGTTTTTGCATTTAAAATACTATTAATCTGATGTTTCCTTTTTATTTTTTGCTTAGCTAATTTAAGTAAGTACTGGCCACAGTGGTGCAGCGGTTAGCATTGTCGCCTCACAGAAAGAGGTTCTCCTGTTCAATTCTCGGCTGGAGCGCCTTCTCTGTGAAGTCTGCATGTCCTCCCCGTGGTCGAGTGATGCTAAAGACATGCAGGTAGGTGTGTGTGTGAATGGGCGTGCCTTCTTTGAAGGTTGTGTGTTGGGCTGGCAACTCGGCACCGTAAAAATCCACTGCCAATCATTAGCAGACGGGAGTTCCGCTGTGGTGACCCCTAAGTGGGAAAAGCCAAAAGACTCTTCACTTAGAGAATTTGAATAGTTATGTCATTTATGTTTTTCTAAAGCTAATTTGGTTTTGTAAACCAATATTTTTGGTAATCAGCTGCCTTTTTTTTAATATTTTCTAAACTGTTCAAATTAATTTTGTGATGATCCATGTTTGCTTTTTTAAAAAAATGTTCTTGCATTTTAACAATTTCTTTATCCCAATATTTTATTTTTGCTGGTAAAAAAAGTATCTTGAACCTCCCAAGGAATCAACAGCCAAAAATGAAAGAAGACCAAGTAGAAACGTAAACTACTGATGCCTCCACGAAGCAGACAGGAGTCAATGCTGGAATATCCAAACTTTTATTAAACCATAAAATAAATGATGAGCGCTTTCATGTGCCACCTGCATGCTTCTTCAGATCTAACATTGTAAATAATTGATATCCTTATATACAAAGCTCAATTAACATAATTAATCCAATCAAACAATTAAAACCAATAAAAACTAATTAAGATTGCTAAATGTAATAGTGCAGTAGACTCCTAGATGTTCATGCAGTTAAAGTGCAAGACTGCATTAAAATCGCATCTTGACCATATAGCGCTAAACAAAATCATAAACCCATGTTCACATTATAGCCTTCATAAATGCACAATGCAGGACAGATTGCAATCTAAACCCACAATCAACTATAATGAAACTTGCAATAAATAAATATGATGGAAATACATATAAATATAAAAAAGTACAAAGGTGTAAACGTATACGAATAAAAATAACAGCATTCATAAAAATATACGGCAAAACATCAATAGACGCCGTTGACGTATATTGTGTGGCACTTTGTGAGGAAAAATGGGGAAAACTGATTTATCCCTGTAATGTAAAAAATACAAACTAAGATCCTATGTCTGTTTGACAATGAATATTTAGCAATGAATGAATAAATACAGTTAATGTTTACTATTGAAATCGAATGTCAAGACTATTACATGATTGATCTAGTAAATATGAATATCTAGAAAACCATATCAAAACAAAATTGTCCAAAGACATCCCTAGACATATAAAAAATAAATGTATGACATTCTGATAATAAAACTCAGAGTGCCCTATCTATTGTCTCT
>NC_056747.1:1097476453-1097516453 GCF_019279795.1 Protopterus annectens | reverse complement strand
ATTTGTCTGAATAACGGTAGTGTTATGGAAATTTTTTTTCTAAGGTAAGGTGACGGTTTGGGTTAGGGGCAGGCAGACCTCTCAACTGTCCAGATTTTCACCAAGCCCACATTTTTGCCTCATATTTTTTGTTTTTGGTCTATTCCTCATACTATTTGTGTTTTTCTAGAAAATCAATAAGGGTTGAAGTCACTAAATGATGATATACATTTCAGTTTCAGACTTCCTATCCCTCGAAATGCATGCTAACACATTTCCTTTTATTTTAGGAACTTTCTAAGTTTATAAGAGCAATATTTGTAATTTGTCCCTGTTTTTGGGCCTTTGATCCACCACTGTGTGAGGGTCTGTCCAGATTTCCTGTGCTAAAAAGTTGAGAGGTATGGGGAAGGGCTGGATTTAGGCTTAGCATGTATTACTAATGTGTGCTTACCCTGCCCCTAATTCTAATTTTATACCTTACATTAGAAAAATAATACTACCACTACACAAAATACTCAGACACATGACATACATCATCACTCATGAACAACTCTAAGCCTGTCCGCTAACCTAGCCTTTACTCTAACCCTAACCCACAAACATGCCCAAACACTCTCCCTCACACACACACACATACACACACACACGCACACACACACACACACACACACACACACACACACACACACACACACACACACACACACACACACACACACACACACACATAATGTTCAGCCTTTTCCACAATTAGCTAACTCAAGCATAGTCCACCTAAATACATTTGATAACAGCAGTACTCAACAAAAAGTGTGCTTGACAAAACACCTTTCAGTTTGTTGACTAATTGCCCAAACATCAACAAAGTGAGTGTTTGACCATATAAAGGTGAGTATTTTTGTCCATATATTTAACATTGTAAAAGGTTGATTGTGCTACTGCTTGAAAGAGTTTCAGAAGCACTAAATACTAGATTTTTCTTGCTCACACCTTACTGTGATATACCTAAAGCTTTCTGATACTATATCCTACTCTGCTGGTAACAGACCAGTTAAATTTAGTATAACCCCCCTATATAATGCAATGGATTGTCAATTGGCTCAATTACATTCTCCAAGACAATTGTCACTAGTGGTGTACCTCAAGGCTCTGTTTTGGAACTGCTTCAATTTGATATCTGCTTCTCTGATATCAAATCTGACATCAAAAACTTTTGGCTGAGTAAGTTAACAGATAACTGGAAGCTTGGCACTAAAATAATTTCCCCAGAAGACAGCCTGATACACCACAAGGGCTTACTTAAACAAATTTGTTGTATCAGCATCATGTTCTAAAGTGGAATGGCAGTACATATGTCAATGTACAGTTCACGAACAGGAGCTCTTACACACCTGCCACATAAAAAACATCCCTCTTAAAACATACTTCTGTCAGAGACCTAAGCATCTTTATGAGTAACAAATTCTCCTTGACCACCATGCATCCACTAGCATTAAGAAAGCATTCTACTTCTCCCAGTGGATTATTGTCCATCTTTTCTTTGTCAAAAGAGGTCACCATTCCTTTGTACTCATCTTTCATCTGGCCCATACTTGAATAGAATGTGCCCTTTAGTATGTACTTATTCAAATATCTCTCACAAGGTAAAATCCCGTAGGGGTTCCTCACACACACAAAAAAATCATGGGTATGCATACCCTGTGTTACCTAAGGAATATTTAAAAACCCTGTCTCTCTTCTCTTTCTCCTACCAATGCCTAGAGGGCAATCTCTGTTTAGCCTGCAACGCTATAAATGGCCCATTCTTGTTTGATCTAACTATGCACCACTTTGCCTAAATGATTCTCCCTGCTTAATTTCCTAACTAATATTGTGTTCCTTCACACACACACACGCACACACACACACACACACACACACACACACACACACACACACACACACACACACACACACATATATATATATAAATTCAACCATATATTTGTCTATATTCAAGTGTTTAAAGATTTGTTCTGTTTGATACTATGCATATATTTTTGTTTTTACATTTTTATCCTGTAAATGCGTTAAGACTCATTATTTTTGTCAGTTTTGTTTATAATTTCTATTACTTATTGTGATAACTTGTATGTAAGCTTAGACTGGAGCTTCTCTCCCGGGCCTCACCTGAAAATGGACACTGTCCCAGTCCCTGTAAACAAATGTAAAATAAAATAAAAATAAAATAAATCTACTTCATACCTGAAAAACTGGCAAAACTGGCAGTTACATAAATACAAAAGCAGAGGACCCAGATCTACATTATAATCTAAACAGGACATGATGGCATGGCAGATATTTCTAAGGAATTTTGCATCTTTGGAGCCTCCAGCTTTCTGTAAAGCAAAGCATGTTCCTCATTTTATTCAAGTCTATCTGAAATGAATGGATAGGTACTGTAAATGTAGGAACCAGCAAAGGTACAGTGGAAAAATAGTACAACAAACCACCAAAGCAGAAACAGTAGCAACGGTCCAAGAGCTTTAACACTGAAAGCTTTTGTTCATAGAAAAATTAGAACTTCATCATTAGTTCATAATTATTTTAATGCTTTACTTAAAATATACAGTTAAAACTCAAGGTACTACTATCTAAATACAAAATTTCACAATAGCCTTGAAGTTCAGACACAGAGCAAAGCTGTCATTAGCATAGCTAAAATCATGTACAGTAAACAGTTATCCCTAGCAATAAAAAATAACATTTATAAATACATTTCAGAAAGCCAAAGAAACTTTATAACTATGGTGGAGACAGAAAGATAAAGCATCTAAATAAGGGTGGTAAGCAAAACATCTTATTTAGAAGATAACCCTGTAATGAACCAGGAATTATAAGCATCCTTAAACACTGTCTGTAAATGGAAGAAAGAAATATGGACTATATTTCTGCTGCAGCCAGTATGCCCAGTCCCCCACCCCTTTATCGAGCAACCACTTCATGCTGTGGCTTTCCACTTATGATAAAATTAAAAGAAATGTAATTTTTAAAATCAGCATCATCACTATTAATATTTCTGGTGGTTTGCCAACTTTTGTGGTAGAAGTCTGTGACACAGACAGCATTAGGCTGTTAGTGAGTGGTTAGGCCTGTCACCTCAATAGAACACTATGCTGCTTTTTACATATTTTACATATTCTGGAGACCCAAAAAAAAAAATAAAAGTCTGTGTTGTCTTATACATCCACTTGATAGATTTGCTTTAGCTTTTGTCTAATTGTCTACTATCAAAACTATTAATTGTTATAATAAAGCTGTCTTACTGGTTAAAAAAAAGCAGCAGGCTTTTTTGTTTTCTTCTTATTTCTTTATATACAGAGCAACTTTCTGTTTCTCATTTTTTATATTCTGGGAACTGATAGAAGTGATGTAATGCAAAAAGACATCCTGAACAGTCTGTCTACACAAATACACATCTATATATCCAGGAAATGAGAGCTGTGCACTCATCCACATGCCTAAGATGTAAGGGGTGGTTAGGTATAACTCATAAGCAGGCTACCATGATTGCAAGGGGTGACTAGGAGCAGTGCAGAGTTTTTAAATGTCTTCTTTTTTTACTTGTGTTGGGGTGGAGTCGGGCAGAAATCTAACATACAAGACAAAAGTGGCAGTTGGTAACTTCAGAGCAAGGGGGACTTCAGGAAGGATTGTCCTTGTTTTAGATGTCCAAAGTGAGACAGAGGTTGTGTGACCAAGTATATGACATTAAAAAGGGTGTGGACAAGACTGCAGTGTAATAACTGTGGTAAAAATAAGTGAATAAAGCTGAGACCTTGAGGTGTAACAGCCCCCAGAAGCCATTGTGTTCTCTATGCTCTGTACTACACTTTACAGCATTTTTTGCCAGACTTCTAAGAAAGTGATGGCTAAAACAAAAATCATGCAGAACTAAATAAAATCAGTATTTTTTTTTTCAAAGAAGACATAGGTTGTATCCTATACTTAATGTTCAAATTTGACAAAATAGTAGTTCTTCCAAATTAAGAAGACAAACCGATGAGATTATCCATGAATCATGTTTAGAAATAGTAACATGTAAAGAAAGAGCAAGAAAAATAATGTTGGCAGTTGTCAGCAGTGTCACCTCAAACAGAATAAACAATATAGAATTGTGCCATTTTAATGCCATTGTATACCTCAGATGTCTAATTTCAAAAAAATGAATGAATGGTTGCATAAATAATGGCCACATAAATATAGTTCAGCTCATTGCTGTAACATATTGCAGTCAACTTACAAATGCATGCTTGTACGCAGACACACACACGCATGCACATGCACACACACATTTGTCCTGATGTACCCATCAATTACTATCACTTTATTGAATCTGTATACCTCAAATGTCCAGTTGTGATCAAATAAAATAAATAAAGCTCACATTAATGCATTTCAGATTTTTGCATGTACAACAACCAACCAAACACACAGATGGGCCCTCCAGTTACTTTAATGACACTGTACACCTCAGATGCTTGACTGTGATCAAATGAAGGAGTAAATACATTAATAAAGGCTTCAGTGATGCATTTCAGCTCTTTGTTAGAAATATACAGTGCAATCCTCTGTAACTCCCCTGTCACAAATGTGTCCACCAATGACAGCTACATTACTGACTTTTTATACCTTGGATGTTTGACTGTGATTAGATGAATGACTAAATACTTTATTGCTGTCAGATGCATAAAGTGTAACTGAAATCCCCCAACAAATAAATATGTTGTCAATTAGCACTGCTTTATTTCCTTTGTACACCTCAGATAGCTGAAAGAAAGAACAGTAAAGTAGTTCAGCTTGTTACTTTTAGACACATATGCAATGCAATGCAATTCTCCAAAACATAAATACACACATGCACATCTGCACACATGTACATACACACACAAGGCACACAGACACACTCAGGGATGCACACCTGCACGCAAACACACACACACACACACACACACACACACACACACACACACACACACACACACACACACACACACACACACACACACACACACACACACACACACACACACACACACACACACACACACTTTAAATGTGTATGAAAAAATATATGCAGTCATACTGCGGGCTGGCTGGCAGTGGTGTCACTGAGTAGGGCAGCCTATCATTTAGTTAAAAAAACTTATGTGATATAAAAAATGCACTTGTTCTTTGCTCCTAATGTCTTTTTTCACATTTGAATGTTTCTCAGACTGCCTCAAGTATTAGTTATCTGAAGCAGCCTGATCCAACATGAAACAACTGCTATCAAGCAAACCTAGTCTATTTTGAAAACAGCCTGACATTTCATCATATGCTGCAGATAAGTAAGTCAATCTTTTTATTTTTACTGAAAATGGAACTCTGTTAACACACGGCAGCATGTACAGAGTTTAGACTGCACACACCTGGATCTCTGAATCCTAAAATGGGAAAGTTACCTGTTTCTTAAATGAAACATAAAAAAATGCAATGAATGCAGTCAAATAACTTTTGCTTTTGTAGGGACTTCAGCACAGTAGCCTTGTACCATTAGCTGCCCCTGTGGGAGACTATGGTGGAATTGTTCCAGATTTTAAAACCACATGGGTAGTGTCGCTCATCTTTTTTCCCATTAAAGATGAACAAATGGGGTAGTTTGTTTACATGCTTTATTACAAAGAAACACATCAGGATGGATAGCAGCATTACAAAATATAAACGAACTGATTAACTGACAGACTACGCAGACATACATGCTTACATCTCAACAGCTTACTACAAAATGGCAGTCAGGCTTGCATGTGCTCAGAATTTATACACTTGTGCAAGCTCCTAGAAAGCTTCTTAAAGGTATGCATACATATTGATCTACATCCTGCCTCTTTAATGAATTGCCCACAATATAATGGCATTTGAAAAGAAACATGCAATGGTATAGACAATAAGATATAAACACAACATTCATGTCCTTATGTCCAAGTTGCCAGTATCTGGAACATGTTCTAGAAATGCGACCTGATCTAGTGATATAGAAATCAGAGCTGCTCTATCTGCACATACTGTATTTCAGTTTGGGTTACAACAGGAATAGTCATTAGTGATCAACTTGCTACAGGAGTTTCAGGATTCTTCTCAGGAACAGGGATATTTACTGGAACCGCAATACAGGCTCGGACACCTGGATCAAATGTTTCTGATTCCATCTAAATTCGGCTTCTTGCGATTTCACAATGCACAATCTTGGCTCTGGACATACACTTTTCATGACACCAAATCCAATCAAAACCTTTTGACATCTGCATCCTCACTATCTCCCCTTCTTGTAAGGGAATGAGCGGTTTTCTGGTCTTATCATAATAGAACATCTGGGATAAGCACCTCTTTAACAGACTGGCTTTAACTGATCTGTTTTTTTCAACACATGGAACCAATAACGAACTACTAAATGGTAGTGTGGTTCTGGTTTGTCTTGGCTGAAGTCTCTGTGCAGGTGAACCAAGATGTTTATCACGAGGAACATTTCTGAGATTCAAGAGATTCAAGAAAACATCACTACTGTCTCATTTTGACTTCTGTAGTAATTGTTTTGCACTTTGAACTGCACATTCTAACAAACCATTTGAATGCGGATACTCAGGGCTACTCATAACATGAGTAAAGTCCTACTCTTCAGCAAATCTTTTGAACTGTTGACTTGTAAACTGTGTACCATTGTCAGAAATAACTTTGTGTGGACTCGACCATGGTAGTCCAGGAATATAGTTTAGCTGAAGTGGTTCTTTCTGTTAATGTGGCTTAGTAATATTGCATGCAGAACAAGATGAAAGTACTCTCTCAATGTCCTTTGACATAGAAGGCCAAAATACTAGTCTGCTCACCCTTCTTTTGGTAGAATCAGTTCCAAGGTGGCCAAAAAGCAAGATAGTAACATATTCTTGTTGTAAAGACTTTGAAACAATCACTTTTGGACCTTTCATGATGATACCATTGTCAAACAAAATCTCATCTCTGCAAGGAAAATAAGGTTGCACTTCCACTGCTTAACAAGATTGATTTGATGGCCATCCTCAACTGATAAAGTGGTTGAGCTTCTGGAGAACTGGCTCTGAGGCTGTATGACTTCTAAGCTCATCAAGATGTGTGGAAGAAAAATTTCTCAATTCCATGACTTCAAAGTCCAGTTACTCTTTTTCATGCTGTTCAGTGGTATTTCTCGGCGATCTGTATAAAGTATCAGCAAGATAAAGAAGTTTGCCTTTTGTGTAGGACAAGATTGAAATTATACTTTTGCAATTTGACATCATGCATTGCAATTTGGCAGGAGCAGTATGCATAGGATTTCTCAAAATAGTGACTAGAGGTTGGTGGTCAATTTCAATCTGGATAGGTCTACCATAAATGTAATCATGGAACTTTGAGCATGCAAACACAATTGCCAAGAGCTCTTTCTCTATCTGCGCATACTGTATTTCAGTTTGGGTTACAGTTCTGGCTGCATAGGCTACTGGTCTAGTCTCTTGAAGAATGATCACCAAGACCAAACTTTGAAGCATCATAAGAAAGAATAACTGGTTTGTGAATATCATAGTATCTGAGAGTTGGTGGACTGGCATTCTTTTTTTCAAGATGTAAAATGTTCTCTAGTGTTGCTCTAACCATGACAGGATACATCTTAGCATGTCAGCTCTGTAAGCAGTACTGAAAGTTGGCTGAAGTCTGGAATGAACTTGCCTAGGTAGTTAACCATGCCAAGAAAATGTTGTAGGGCTTGAGCATTGCCTGGAACTGGCATCTGGAGAACTGCTGTTTGCTTGGAAAGATCTAGATGTAAGCCTGAACTGGTAAATAAATGACTAACATAAGTAATTTCTCATAGCCTAAATTTGCACTTCCGTGGAGTCAGCTTAAGATTCACATCACGTGCTCTTTCCAGAACTTTCTTGAGGTTTCTGTCATGCCCTGCTTTACCATTACCTCCGACTAGAATATAATCTACTATAATAGCACATGGATACCCAGACAGAATTTGCTCCAATACATGGCAGAAGACTTCACTGGCAGAATTTATCCCAAATGGCATTCTCAAAAATCTGTACCTGCCAAAAGGAGTACTGAAAGTGGTTAGCAATGAAGATTTTTGATCAAGCAAAATTTGCCAAAATGAACTCTGCATCCAAGACAGGAAAAAAAAACAATGACATTTGCCATAAGAGCAGTGACTTATTCGACTGTAGGCATGGATCAGTACATATTCTGATGTAATCTGAGCTTTTCTTATGAGCTAATACCATGGAAGATACCTATTCAGTTGGTTCTTCTACTGGACATATTATACCTTGCTGCATCATTTTATCTAGCTCAGCCTTGAATTTGTTCTGCATAAGTACTGGAACTTTCTGGGCTAGCCTGACAACTGGACTGACCTCTGGGTCTAACTTCATGGAGTACACAACTGGGAGTTTGCCTAGTTTGTCTTTGAAAAGATCAGCATAGATAGAAAATATAGTCTGGATGAAAATAGAACAGTGGTCTTTTAAGCTTACATGGTGCACTTCATTTATTATTTATTTATTTGCCATTTGCTTATCGGGAAAGTCCATTGGGCCAAAAATGAGCCCATTTTCAATGGAGTCCCAAGAAGAAAAGCTCCTAGTACAGTTTTACAATACAAATCATCAGTCTGTAATTTATACATAGTTCACAAATAAAAATCAAAACTGTTTGTCACTTATATACATATTTCACAAATAAAAATCAAAAACAGTTCGTCACTTATACATAGTTTGAGTATGAAAACAACAAGACGAACACAAAATGTTAAGAGAATATTCATGGGATGTGTCAATACAGAGTATTATGAGGACATAAGAAAATAACAACAGTACATGAAATAGTAAAAGCATGTAGGAGTGTGCTTTAATAAAGCATAATTAGGTAATAATTGAGAGCAGGCATTGAGAAGGATAGACATTGCGAGTTCCAAGTATATGAGGTGAGTAAGGGGCAATAGAGGAAGAAGTGAATATGCATAGTGGAGATGAGTACTAGGATGGCAAGTAGGATGAAGGAGAGTAGGGGTGCAGTGGATGATGTCAGGTGGAATTAGAACAGGAGCATTCCCAGCGAGAAGAGAGGTATGAATGGAGCAGGTTTTTAAAGGTGGAATGGTTGTAGGTGGTTCAAAGTTGAGGGGGAAGGGAGTTCCATAGTCATGCTAGGGAGAAAGATTATAGAAGTGTCCCAGGGGTAGGTATAGGCTTGTACACCACCATGAGGTTTTGGTTGTTGTACCTAAGAAGTCTATTGGGCTGATGCATTTTCAATGTGGAGGAAAGTGTGGGACAATTTAAGGGTTTGAAGATGAGCTTATGGCCAACAGAGAGTTGAATGAAGGAAAGATAGTTAAAAAGTTCCACCCAATTCAAGGAGTGGAGTGCCTCGCAGTGGTGGGAGGAGGATTTGGATCTGGTAGCAAACTTAGAGATATTATTGTAGCAGGAAGTGAGCTTAGACTTTAGAGAGTACTGAAGATTGGTAAGGAGAGGGGCACCGTACATAAGGGAGGGGATAAGATAGGTGGTAGAGAGGATGTGTTTGGTTGAGGGAGTAAGATAACGACTATGGAGATATAACATACCCAGTTTTGGATGTGTTTTCCTAATATTAGTTTGTAGATGAATATCAAACTTTGGTTGATCATCAATAAGGACTCCTAGAAGCTTTGATCAGGGAACTATTTCAACTGGGGTCAAGTTTTGGCTACTTACAGAAAAAGAGTTTGTATCTATTTTGGTAGATTTAAAAGGGGTAAATACCATGATCTTGGATTTTGAAGAGTTGAGGGCAAGGTAATTTTTCAGCATCCACGACTCAGTGCAAGAGAAGGCATCTTAAGTTAGTTTCATGAGTTTGGGGAGGGATTTGGCAGAACAGATAATGGTAGAATTGTCGGCATATTGGATTAGCGTAGTGTTAGAAAAATGTGTATTTGAATATATGTGAAATGCTAGTTTAAAAACAAAGTAGTATGTAATGCATTTTATTCTATTAACCATATAACAAAAAGGATAAATTCATGTGTAAATGCAAGTAGTTTTGAAACTGCAGTGTGGCTTGTAACAAATTGACCTCTGACCCTGGCAGTTGCTAGCTTAGCAAGTTTTAATGTTTATGCTTTTCACAAGTGATTATCTGTTGGGTCAGGAAATTAAATATGTGAAATAATGAAATATTCTGCTCTTTCCTGCTGGGATGATTTGGCCTTGTATATGTGTTACTAAGATAGCATGCAACTGGTGAGAAAGTGTTACAGTGAACAAAGATGTGTATTAGAAGATTGAATCTGCTATTGTATTCGAACTGATGTGAAACCTTGAAGAAGCAACTTTACAGAAAGACATTATGTCTGACCAGGTGGATAGCAAGGCCGTATTGTTACCAGAGGAAAACTTTTTTAAAATATACAGCATCAGCAGTTTTTATGAATAGAGGACTGTAAGCTAAAGTGATGTAGATGCCCTGTGACATACCACGTCAGTAAGGTGGGCACAACTTGAATGTAAAGACTATAAAATCTGTACACTTCCTGTCTCATGTTAGACAAAATTCTGTACTTGTACGTTTTTTGCCTCCTGGTGTACACTAGTAAACTTTTGAACCTGAACCTCCTGTGTATTGAATTCTTGATTTTATTTAACAGTTTGGTCCTTCTTAGCCGGAAATCCCTCAGACAGCTGCAGATCACAGTCTACCGATGGTCGAATACTACGCAGGAGAAGTTACCGAAACGGTTCTTCTTGGGTGAAAAGACCTCAGACTGAATTGTCGTTTAAAGAGGCTGGCCACTTTCTGATCTGTGGCCGAAGAGCGGATCCTGGACGACTCAATACCGGAGGCTCAGGTAGGAAGATTTTGCCTTTTTTCTGTTTTAGATCAGGGACTAGGTTACAGTAAATATTGTTGTCAAGATTTGTTATGCAGATCAGGGACAAAAGGAAGTACTGTATATTTGGTCATAGATCAGAGTAACAGAATAAGGTAGGCAGTTTTTCTATATAAACTGTGAAAAGGAACTGAACTTTTGATATCACGTGATAAGGAGGGTTACGTAACATTTTCTTTTACCATGGGAAATCAGTGCACTAAAACATTGCGAGATCCTCCCCTAACCGAAGGCGCAAAATACATGCAATCACAATGTTCCGATAACATTAGGTATTATACAAAATGGGTTAACAAATATGATTTTGATGGTAAACTAGATAAAACTTCACTAATTAAACACCTTAAGCAACTTAAATCCGATGCGGGAGGTCAGGCAAAAAAGCAATGCCGATTAGGTATTCCTGAGGCACACAGGTGGATTGAGGAAGCAAATCGTAGAGAACAGAAGATTAAAAATTCGAAAACATTATTTTTAGACAAAGAAGATAATAACTTAGTAATAGCAACAGCTCCTCCTCCTCCCTTTCCCCCTCCTTTACCCTTTTCAGGATATGAAGTGAGTGGACAGGCTGGTCTGCCTCCGCGTTATCCTGAAGGCTCAGCAAGACCACAACCGTTTGTTAGAGATCCTATTGAAACTAGGTCCTGGACACGTAAAATGCATATGGACACAGAATCATATCAAATAGAAAGAAACCTACAGGATGAGAGTGAGGAAGAAATATGCCCACTTATAGAGGTCCCAAATCCTCAGGCAGGACAGGAAGGGCAGGACCCAACACTCTTGGTATATAGACCATGGACACCGGAGGATATCCGGAAAGCTACTGAGGGAATCCCCCATCCGAAAGTTAATTTTACGAAATTTTTAGAAGATTTACAAGGCATGAGGTTGAGTTATCACTTGAATGGGGAAGAAGTAGAAAAAGTAGTAAGACAAATTATAGGACCAGATTGGCACATGATTTGTGGCACCTGGAATCCTCGTAATGCAGAGCTTAAACCACTCCCACATAGTGAAGCAGAGTTAGACAACAGAGTAAAATGTCTTACAGACCGAATCTCTGAGAAATGGAAACCTAGAGCAGACTGGACTTGCATTAATCAATGCATACAACAGGAAAATGAGACAATAGATGGGTACTATGCTAGATTATTGGAATGTTTTAATAATCATAGCGGTATGACGGTTCCTGAAAACCAAACAAATGATTCCCCGTATGAACAACAATTAAAAAATGCATTTTTGAAAGGTTGCATTGCACCTATCAGTAGCTTCATTACGAAGCATATGATAGACCATCGAACAGGTAGGCTACAAGCCTTACTTGAATACGCTAGACATGCTGAAAGACATTTTAATAGTAAAAAGAAAAAGAAGGTGCAAGTCTTCACTGCTGAAGACGGAGCTGAAGTATTTGTGTTACAGTCAGGTAAAAAGGGCAAGAAGAATGCCCAGGGAAATAAACAGTCTGACAAATGATCAGAAGATTTTGAAGAGAGGAAAAAGAGAGGTGAATGCTTCAAGTGCAGGAAAAAGTGACATCTAGCAAGGGATTGTAAGCAGAACAAAAAGGTAATTACAGAAGATAAGGGAGATGAAGACTGACAATATGATAGTGAAGATACATCATGCAAAAGTCAGAAATCATCAGGAAAAGTTAATAAACAGAAGACAAATGTAAATGTGATAGAAGGAATCGAGGAAGTGCAAGTAGATATGGAAGATGAAGAAAGTGAAATTTTGGATTTAGCATTATTGAGCTTAGAGCTCTACTTAGCAGATACGAAACCGGAAGTTACACTTCTGGTGGAGGGAAGGGAAGTCAAATTCCTGTGTGACTCAGGAGCGTTACCAGAACATTCTGAATCACCTGATTATATACTAGTGAAAGCTGCAAATGGACAGCTATACAGGGAACCACTTTCCCATGATATAGCAATAACTGACCCTGTTTCAGGTATGACCCAAAGAAGCAAAATTGTTGTTTCTGCAAAATGTCCAGTGAACCTATTGGGCAGGGACCTTATACAGATATCTGGCATAGCAGTAGTTCCGACTGTGCAGGGTATGGAAGCGCAGAGACAAATGGATACTTTTGTAGTGCGATCGGAGGGTGAAACTTTTTACTGTTACAGCCAGGACCTAGTCACGACTGGTCCAGGGGCAGTAACCGAGGAACTGATGAACGTAGCCATCAGTAAAGCCCCCTCCCTCGACACAGATCGACAGCATTTGTTACACTGTACTCTATACTACTGTACTACGCCAGGATCTGATAGAGAGTATGAGCAGGAATTGTTCAGAAATTGCGCAACTCGATTGGTTTTACGTACTTTGTACTGGGATACTGAGGGGAACAGTGTAGTTAGCTGTTCATTACCTCAAGAATTCCTTACATTATATAGATCAAATTGATTACCACATGCCAGCTTGACAAAGAACAAAAATGTAAAATGTGCAAACCTGGGAGAAAAGGTGACAAGATGGGAGAAACAGACTGACTTAGAATTGTCAGAACAAGGAATACAAAAACAAAAGTTGAATTGGTTGACACAGACACATCCAGCTGTACACTTGCAATCTAGCGAGGACAGCTGATTAGCATTTTTATTAGAAGAAGAAGAGAAAGCCTTATGTGAAATTTCAATGACTCTTTGGTCGACAGGCAAGTCAGATGTAGGACTTATTCGAACAGCAGGACCAGTTACAATTACACCAAAATCAGCATTTAGGCCACAGAAAAGACAATATCCCTTGAGAAAAGATGCAGAAATGAGAATCAAGCCTATAATAGCAGCATTACTCAAAGAAGGAGTACTGGTAGAATCTCCTGATTCACCATGTAATACACCCCTATTTCCTGTTAAAAAGGCAAACGGGGAATGGCGGATGGTTCAAGATTTACAAGCTGTGAATAATGCAGTAATACCCAGAACACCTACGGTGCCAGACCCACATACTTTGTTAAACGATTTAAAACCGCAACAAAAATATTTCTCTGTGGTAGATATCAGTAATGATTTCTTTTCGATACCTATACATCCTGATAGTCAATATTGGTTTGCATTTACATTTCAGGGTAAAAGGTATACCTATACTCGACTACCACAGGGATATTGTGAGAGCCCAACAATATTTGCACAAGAAATGGCTAGCAACCTGGCAGGGTTTACCCCACTGGGAGGTAGTCAGATTCTACTTTACGTAGATGACATCTTGCTAGCAGCCCCCACCCAGCAACAATGCAGGGAGGATACTGTAGCATTATTGAAGTTTTTAGTGGCACAAGGGCACAGAGTAAACAAAAGTAAGTTACAACTTTGGAAAAAACAAGTTAGATACCTAGGATATGTGATATCCAATGAAGGTAGAATATTAGACGAGGAAAGAAAAACAGTAATTTTGCAAGCACCCAAACCAGCAACCAAGAAGGAAATGATGTCCTTCTTGGGTACAACTAATTTCTGTCGGAGCTGGATACCGAATTATGCTTTGGAATCTGCTCCACTGACTGACTTGATATATAAGACACCAATGGCAGCACAAGATATTTTACAATGGACACCTGAAGCAGAAACGGCTTTCTGCAGGTTGAAGCAGTTGATAGCTTCTTCATTAGTTTTAGGACTCCCAAATTATCACAAACGGTTCTTTCAAACCGTAGATTGCAAGCAAGGATATATGATGTCAGTGATGACGCAACAACATGGGGATAAGCAATGCCCCATAGCCTATTATTCATCGCAGTTAGACCCAGTGGCGTGATCTTTGCCTCACTGTGTACAGGCAGTAGTTGCAGCTGCAATGGCAGTACAGTCTTCGGCCTCAGTGGTGTTATTCCACTCTCTCACATTGAGAGTGCCTCATGCAGTCGCAATAATTTTACTGCAAGAAAAAGCATATCTCTCTCCTGCTAGACATCTTTCATGTATGACTATACTGCTGAGCCATCCTCATATGACAATTGAATGATGCACGACATTAAATCCATCAGCATTACTCCCAACTCCTGCGGATGGCACATCGCACAGCTGCCTGCAGGAAATTGAACAATTAGCCATGCCTAGACAAGACCTTACAGATATGCCCTTGGATAATGCCGAGGTGACATATTACGTGGACGGCTCATGCAGAAGGGGCCCTACAGGAAAGAATCTAGTGGGGTATGCAGTAGTTACAGACACTGAAATTCTAGAAGCCCAATCCTTACCACATAACTTATCTGCACAAGCAGCAGAATTGATAGCTTTGACACGGGCATGTACTTTAGCAAAAGACAAATGTGTAAACATATATACTGATAGTCAGTATGCTTTTTCTATAGTACATGTATTTGCACAACAATGGAAGAATAGAGGAATGATAACATCTAGTGGAAAACCAATTAATCATGCACAATTTATTTTGGAATTATTAGAATCTATTCAGTTACCTATCAAAGTAGCTATTTGTAAATGTGTAGCTCATACAAAACAACAGGATAAGATTTCGAAAGGCAATGCACGAGCTGATGCAGCTGCAAAGCAAGCAGCCTCAGACTCAGAAACTTTACTTTTGAATGAGGAATTACAACCCTCTGAGATTTTAGATTTAGACATGTTAAAGACAATGCAGATGCTTACTACAAAAGCAGAAAAACAAGGTGCAATTCTTGAAAATGGACTGTACATTTCCAAAGAGAAAAAAACGATATTGCCATCTAATTTATTTAGATATGCATCTAAAGGTGCCATGTCTCAACAGGGGGGATGGTACAGTTAGTAAACCAAATATTCCAAACATATGGATTCACAAACTATACAAAAAATTTTTGTGCAGCTTGTCATACTTGTAAAAGCATCATGCACAAGGGGCATTTAAACCTAAGCAAGGAAGTTTTCCTATACGACCGTATCTGTTCCATACTATTTGTATGGATTTCATAGAATTGAATAAATGTGAAGGGAAGAAATATTGTTTAGTCATCGTAGATATGTTTTCTAAATGGGTAGAAGCTTTTCCAACCAAAAATCCGGATGCAGCAACAGTGGCGAAAGCCCTGATAAAAGAAGTAATCCCTAGATTTGGCATTCTGGAAAGGATTTATAGTGACAACGGCACACATTTTGTGAACCAGACAATCCAGCAACTTGGGAGATTTTTTGGTATCTCCTTAAAAAACCATTGCGCCTACCATCCACAGTCAGCAGGACTGGTGGAAAGGTACAATGGTACCCTCAAGACTAAACTTAGGAAGTTAGTTGAAGAAACCCAAAAGAATTGGATACACTGTCTGCCTTTAGCACTGCTGAGTATGAGAACAGTTCCAAATGTGAAGGGTTTGACTCCCTTTGAAATGATTTTTGGGAGAGCATATTATGTGCCTCAGTGGAAAGCTCTCATGCCCACAGAACAAGAGGCTGACAGTTCATTAGCTAGTTATATGAGGAAACTGTTAACAAATAAATCTGTTTTGCAGTTTAACTCTTTTTCAGATAAGGAACAGACCAGACCAGTGGAAGCAGTTTTGGCCCCCGGGACGTGGGTGTGGCTGAAAGTGATGAAAAGGAAGAATTGGGCAAGTCCAAAGTGGGAAGGGCCATACCAGGTACTGTTGGCAATGCCTACTGCAGTCAGAGTGGCTGAGAGGACGTCCTGGGTTCATTTGACACACTGCAAACCAGTAAAGAACTTTCAACTTGATAAAAACTTTGTGACTGATATACAACAGGGGCAAGATGGCCAAAAACAAAGCAAATAGGAATTTAGATCAACCCCAGAGATGCTGTATAATCATTTTGCTGAGTATACATTTATTGACTATAATTGTGACAATTTTCCTCTTGTTGTGGTTTTTCCTACACTCAAAAACACAAGTGAAAGTGAGAAGGCGTGACGAAACATCTATAGACTGGCATCCAAATTTTAACACATACCTAGCCATGAAGCGTGTATATGCAGAGACTATAAACATTTCAAATTGCTGGGTTTGTACAGCTATACCAACAGCATATGGAGGACTGATAATGCCCGCTGTCCCTTTGGGGATAAATTAGACTTGGGAAAATTTACTCTTTGATACAGGAACTGTGAGATCACAGGACAAAATAGCTTTATTTTTACCTGTCACACAAAAAGGAATTGTATGTTTTTACAAAAATGATACTCTCCAGGTGGGCTGGAGCAATTGTAATATAACCATATCTTACCGGTGTTATATTAAGAATAGTAATGGCAATATTCTTTGCAATACTAATTATGACTCATATTTGAACTCACTGAAAACAACCATGAATGACATTCGCAAGAATCCTGTTTTGTTTAAACAATTGTCAGTTATAGATCAGAAAATGTTTCATGCAGGGTTAATGCATATTAGTACTAAAGTAGAAAACTGTTATTTTATTTGTGGGAAAAAAGCATATAAATGGCTACCTGAGAATTGGTCCGGCAGTTGTTTTTTGGGTTATCTGGTTCCGGCAATAAGACATACTGCAGAATTACCTTTGGGTAAGATACGAAACGTGAGAGAAGTAGCTCGGAAACCTGGAGGTCCAGTCGAGAAACCTGTAAATCCAGTTGGACGGATCGAAGCTGGCTGGAAAGACCATAATAACGTGAAAGACAAAAGTAAATTGACTCATATGGACTTGAGTGACAGTGTTATATCTTGGGCAGGAATATTACCAGCATATGGACCAGTCAAATCGATCTGAAAGCTGAGGAAGTTGTCGAAACTTCTGGAAGTAATGAGTAATGCAACTTTCTCTGCCCTAGAACTGGTGACTGATGAACTGAATGCAATGAGAACTGTTGTGCTACAAAATCGAATGGCTCTTGACTTCACCCTAGCGGCGAGAGGTGGTACATGCGTGCTTATCAAAGAAGAATGCTGTGCGTACATACCAGACAATAGGCATGAAATTAACAACCACCTAGAGGTAATTCAGCAAGTATCAGCCATGACTGAACCAGGCCCAAACCCACTGACAAACTTTTTCCAGAATCTATTTGGGGGTGGGGTTCCATCCTAATGAATATTCTGATTGCCATTTGTGTGGGTATACTCCTAACAGGAGCATGTGTTTGTTGTGGAATTCCCTGCATGAAAAGACTAATCAAAGGTTTTATTGATGTATCTGTTACTGAAACTTTGTACCAAGATATTGAGATTGAAAAATTGATCTCAGATGACATTTTTTCTGAAGTATAGATCGAATGACTCACCTAGCTGAAAATCCTTAGTGGAAGAGGTTGGGAGATGAAATTACACTATACATACTTCAAAATAGAATAAAAAGTATTAATAGGAGGGAAAATGTTAGAAAAATGTGTATTTGAATATATGTGAAATGCTAGTTTAAAAACAAAGTAGTATGTAATGCATTTTATTCTATTAATCATATAACAGAAAGGATAAATTCATGTGTAAATGCAAGTAGTTTTGAAACTGCAGTGTGGCTTGTAGCAAATTGACCTCCGACCCTGGCAGTTACTAGCTTAGCAAGTTTTAATGTTTATGCTTTTCACAAGTGATTATCTGCTGGGTCAGGAAATTAAATATGTGAAATAATGAAATCTTCTGCTCTTTCCTGCTGGGATGATTTGGCCTTGTATATGTGTTACTAAGATAGCATGCAGCTGGTGGGAAAGTGGTACAGTGAACAAAGATGTGTATTAGAAGATTGAATCTGCTATTGTATTCGAACTGATGTGAAACCTTGAAGAAGCAACTTTACAGAAAGACATTATGTCTGACCAGGTGGATAGCAAGGCTGTATTGTTACCAGAGGAAAACTTTTTTAAAATATACAGCATCAGCAGTTTTTATGAATAGAGGACTGTAAGCTAAAATGATGTAGATGCCCTGTGACATACCACATCAGTAAGGTGGGCACAACTTGAATGTAAAGACTATAAAATCTGTACACTTCCTGTCTCATGTTAGACAAAATTCTGTACTTGTACATTTTTTGCCTCCTGGTGTACACTATAAACTTTTAAACCTGAACCTCCTGTGTATTGAATTCTTGATTTTATTTAACACTTAGCATTTGGAATACAGTGATGAAAGTCATTGATGAAGATGTTGAACAATATAGGGCCTAGTATGGAGGCTTGTGGAATGCCTGTGAGAGTGTGAAGGAAGAAAGAGATACAATTTTCCATTTGACAGCTTGCTGCCTATTAGAAAGGTAACTGGAAAACCAGCTGATGTTTTTATTATTTTTTTTGTTTTATTTTTATTAAAGTTTGATGACCAGGGAAGTCCACTGGGCCAAGAAGAGCCCATATTCAGTGGAGGCCCAGGGAGAAAAGCTCCACAATAATTGCAAGTTACATTTCACATGTCACAAAAGGACATAGTTTATACAGCTAATTAAACATTTACAGATAAGCTCCATGATATTTGCACTTGGCTTGTCACAATGTTACAAAAATGAAAAGACATAATTCAGTACAGAAATTTCAACATTTACATAAAGTGAATATTTTTGTTATAAACTCAATTACATTTCAAAATATATAGCTACTAGCCATTAGTAGGTTAGGAAAATATTATGCATGGAGAGGGTAATAGTATATTTGAGATTGGAGAGTATTGTACAATAGATATTAGAGAGAAATTTTGTTTTTAGTAGGAGAGGGATTGTTTTGGATAGGATGAAGTAATAGTAGAGGTAGCTGGATGAGTCAGTTAAGGTGGAATGAGGGGGGGAGGGGTTTAAGTTGGAGGGTGGCAAGGGCATTCCCATTTGGAAGAAATATGAGAGAGTAGCTGAGAGTTGAAATTTGTATGGTTAGGTAGGTTGCATAAGTGTGTGGGGAGAGAGTTCCACTGTTTAGCTAAGAAGTGGGACAGCAGTAGATGGCCAGGAGGTCATGCAGGTTTGTGGACCTGAAGAAGATTTTGTTTTTTGGATATGAGTGAGTGGTTGGGAATGTAAGGTTTTAAGGAAGTAGCGAGAGCTGGGCAGTTGGCAGGTTTAAAGATGAGCTTGTGGGCAATGGTGAGTTGTAGGTAACTGAGGTAGTTGGGTAGTTCAAGCCAGTTGAGGATGAGGAGGGAGTGGCAGTGGTGGGATGAGTTTTTGAATTGGTTGCAAATTTGGAGATCTTGTGGTAGCAGGATTCAAGTTTGGACCGAAGACCAAGATAGAGATTGGAGAAAAGAGGGGCACCATACATAAGGGAGGGGAGTAGGAAGGTGGATGCAAGAGTTTGACAGGTAGAGGGGCTTAGGAAGTGGTTGTACCTGTAGAGGAGACCTAACATTTGGAGGATTTTCTTGATTGTGGAGTGGATATGAGTGCATATCTCTCAACTGTAAAGATTTTCGCAGAATGTACTGATTGTTACCTCATATTTTTGGTCTGGTTTTCATAAAATTGTATTTTTCTGGCAAATTAGTGGCAAATCATTAAAGTTAAATTAAAGTTAGAAAATAGTGACAGACATTTGAGTTTCAGACTTCAAACCCATCAGAAAATTCATGCTAATGCAAAACCTGTTATTCTATCAACTTTCTAAGTCCGTAAGAGCAATATTTAAGAATTGTCCCAAATTTGTCTCACTTTTATATATGGCTTTGTCCAGATTTCTTGCTCTAAGAGGTTGAGAGGTATGTAGTGGGTGTGAAATTTTAGTTCTTCATCAATAATGATGCCAAGAAGTTTGGTGATGGGAACCGTTTCAAAGAGGGTATTGTTTTGGCTCTGTATAGTGAATGTGGATTTGTCAATGGAGTTTTTGGTAGGGGAAAAACACATTAGTTTGGTTTTATTTGCATTTAGTGCCAGATGGTTAGACTGCATCCAGGTTTCTGTTTTGGAGAAGACTACTTGGATTTTTGCTAGGATCTCAGAAGGGGAGAAGGCTGAGTAGATGATTGTTGAGTCATCTGCATATTGGATGATAGATGAGTCTGGGATGAATTAGTGAAAGTTGTTAATGAATAGGTTAAAGAGAAGATGGCCAAGAACAGAACCTTGTGGGACACCTGTGGGTGTGGGAAGGAATGGGAAGGTTGAAGTTTTCCATTAAACATCTTGTTGGCGATTGGAAAACCACCACTGTAACAGGTACAAGCATGCAAAATCTGAAGGTAATGCTACTCAATGCTAGAAGTCTAAACCTCAAAATGCACTCTCTCGAGGCACTCCTAAAAATGGAGAACATTGATATCTGTGCAGTAACTGAGACCTGGTTCAAGGCTCCAGAGAGCACCCCTGCAATACCAGGCTACAACTCTTACCACACTTTTTGGCCACCAAACCAGGACTGAAACACTAAAGGTGGAGGAGTGTCAATATTCACCAAGGATATTCGCACCACCAGGCTAGTTGGCCAACACAATGTGTCTGAAATTCTCCAAGTGCAACTAACACTAGGTAAGACTGCAATCCAAATTGTAGCTTGCTACAGATCCCCCACCATACCCCAAGATTCTCACTACACCTTTCTAAACATACTGGAATATATTAAGATAGAACCAAACACCCTAATACTGGGTGATTTTAACTACTCTGCCATTAACTGGGAAAACTACTCATGTCCCAACACCTTTGCGCAACGGTTCTTGGAATTCATAAATTCCAATGCCCTGGATCAACTAATCCATAGTCCCACCAGGAGCTCCAATATCCTAGACCTGGTCATTACCAACATGGGAAATCAATGCTCCATACACATGGTCACCCTCTCGTTAGTCAGGTCTGACCATAAGCTAATCACCCTTAACATCCACATCCCACCCCCAGCCCCCAGTAAAGAAACCACCATAAAAAACTTCTCCAAAGCCAACTTCATGCTACTCAAGTCAGAAGTGACAAACTTCATGACACCCATGCAGATGGGAACTGAAAGTTCAACTGCTGAATCCTACACTAAGGCACTGTACGAGCACATCCACTCATGCATGAATCGTGCCATCCCAAATAGAACCAAAATGCTCTCATCCAAAAAAGGAAGCCAATCTGGTGGTCCCCTGCCATAAACAAACTTTACAACAAAAGGAAGAAACTTTTGCAGAAAAGAGGAAAATCCCAGGATGCAAAAACTCCCTTACTAGCCTCAGTAAGAAACTGAGATGCCTCATAAAATCCTCCAAAGCTAGTTACAAAAATAAAATTGCCAAAGATTCCAAAGACAACCACAAAGCATTCTATAACTATGTCAATAATCTAAATGGCAATGCTCAGATCTGCTCTGAGCTAAAACAGAATGGCATTAAATATACTGATCCCAAGGATATTGCCAATATCCTGGCAGATTGATTCAGTGCCAACTTCACCCCCCTCTCACGCCCTAAATGGCCCATCTCAATACCAGAAGATTGCCAAATTCCAGTAATAACGGCCACACAGGTACAAAATGCACTCTCTAAAGCCAAGAATACAGCATCCATGGGACCAGATGACATCCCGGCTGTGTACTACATGAACTACAATATGAACTGGCACCTCACCTAAGTGTCATGTTTAATCATAGCCTCACCTCAGGTTTTGTGCCCACTGAGTGGCGCAGAGCTACAGTTATCCCAATCCACAAGGGGGATCCACCTTGGATCCCGGAAACTACCATCCCATCAGTCTGACAAGCCTTATCTGCAAGGCCATGGAGCGTATTATCATGGAACTTATAAACAAAGACATTGGCAACCTTCAAACACTGGACCCCACCCAGTTTGGGTTTGTGAAGGGCCGATCTTGTCTCCTGAACCTGATTGACTTCTTTGAATCAGTCTCCAGAGCCATGGACAAGGGTAAGGTGGTCCACACAGCCTATCTAGACCTTGCCAAGGCCTTTGACACCATCCCCCACTCTCTAATCATAGATAAATTTACTAAGTTGGGCATTAATCCCTATGTCACCCAATGGGTTGCTAAATGGCTTACTGATAGAACCCACACTGTAAAAGTAGCCGACTCCAAATCCAGCTCCAGACAAGTGACAAGTGGAGTACCTCAGGGTTCAGTCCTGGGGCCGCTCTTGTTTGGCATCTACTTCTCTGAAGTACAGGTCAACACTAAGGGACTCTGGCTAACAAAGTTTGCAGATGACTGCAAACTGGGAACCATTATTGAATCCCCAAATGATGTGGATACTCTACAAAAGGGCCTTACAGAAACAGATGCTTGGTGCCAGAGCCATGGGCTCAAGCTCAATGCCAAGAAATGTATTGTTATCCCCTTTGGGAAAAAACATGTATCCATAAATTACCATATAGGTGGCAGTACACTAAACACAGAAAGTGTGATAAGAGACTTAGGGACACAGGTGGACAGTGGTCTCACCTTCGATAACCACATCACCACAACAGTCAGGAAATCCTTCTATGTGGCAGACCTCATCACGAAGGGCTTTTCATCCAGAAAAAAGGAGGTCATTGTCCCACTGTACTCACCTCTCATTAGACCCATTATAGAATACAACGCCCCATTTGGTATGTACCTCTCAAGACATCTGCAACAACTGGAAAGGCCTCAGAAATACCTCACTAAAAGAATCACAGGCCTAAAGCACATGCCCTACGCTGACCGCCTTAAAAAACTCCAGCTATACTCTGTCACATATCGTCTACTCAGAGGCGATCTCTGCTTAACATACAAGGCCATGTCAAACCCAGAGCTGTTGGACATGCTACACTTAAAGAAATCCCAATCCCTCAGAGCTACATGCTCCAGGGATCTAAACCTTGTCATCACAATAAACAAAACATGCTGGAGGGATAGGTTCCTGACCCAGAGACTCCCCAGACTCTGGAATAGATTGCCCATACATGTCAAGCAGAGTGCCTCTTTGGACCTCTTCAAGAGGAACCTTGACGATTGGATGGGAGAAAGGAAATTCACCCCAGGGATCACGTCAGTCACCCTGCTAGACAGGGGTCCAGGAAAGTAAATAATGTGGGAAGAAATAGCCAGGGAATTGTTATGGCTAGGCTTGTATAGGCCCTAGGGCTGATAGCCTAGTACCAACCTATGAACCTAAGAAGTAGCTGGAAAACCAGGCGATGGTGGTGGGAGAGAGGTGTAGGGTGGAGAGTTGGGATATAAGTATGGTGTGTGAGATGGTGTCAAAGGTCTTTGACAGATCTAGGAATAGTGTGGATACAAACTTCCCTGAGTCGCGTTCAAGGTTTATGGTTTCAGGAAAGGAAAGAAGGGCAGTCATGGTGCTGTGGCCAGGGCAGAAGCCGTGTTGGATAGGGGAGAGGAGATTGTTTAGTGCTAGGTGTGCCATGAGTTGTGCTTGCATTGTTTTCTCCAGTATTTTAGAATGAGGGGAAAGGATGGGAATAGGCCTGAAGTTGGTGGTATCAATATTTTTGCCACCTTTGTGGAGGGGGATGATGTAAGCATGGCGCCAGATAGAAGGGGCGTATGATTCTTGTATGGATCTATTTATAAGAATAGAGACGGGATAGGCAATGCTGTCTGCAGATTGTTTGAGGAAGGTGGGTGGAAGGTTGCTGGGTGCATTGCGACAGGGTTTGAGGAGAAGTCTTTTTATAGTGCTTGTGGGGATGGGCTTGAGGCGGAAGGATGTGGAGGAAGGTTGATGATTGGAGTGATGGTTGGGGCAGGTGGGGGGTGGAGGAGGGGGATGGGAAGGAGGCTGATAGTCTAGCTATACAGTCTATGAAGAATGAGTTGAACTGGCTGGCTGTTTCAAGGTTGGAGAGGTTGGAGTCTGGGCAGGGGTTTTCTTTGTTACCATGATGCAGCATGGATGAGATGGACTCCCAGAAATTTTGGGGATTTGTTGAGTGCAAGGACTGGGGTTTGGAGTAGTGGGCTTTGCTGTCTTTAATTATTAGGTTTTTTGTGGAGTTTCGTAGTTGCTTATACTCTAAGAGGGTATTAGGGTTTTTATGTTTTTGATATCGTTTTCATTGTTTGTCCCTTTGGTACAAGGCTAGTTTAGTATCTTTTGATAACCATGGGCAGGGATTGGTTATGATGCATTTGGTTCAAGGGGGGGGGGGGGCTTGCTGATTGAGAAGGGTTAGGAATGAGTGGTTAAAGTAGGAAATGGCATCATCTAGAGGAAGGGTTTTTAGAGGGGACCAGTCAGTATGCTTTAAGCATTTGGAGAAAGTTAGAGGTTTGAAAGAGGAGAGGTTGTGGTTTTAGATGTATTGGTGTTGTTTATGCAGTGGAGATGGTAGACGGTCAGCAAAGGCTGGTAGGTGATTGCTGAGAGGATCAGGTAATGTTCTGGCTTTGGTTATAAGGTTTGGGTGAGTTGTTAGGGTCCAGTCAATGATGGTACCAGAGGTACCATCTTTATTTGGTCTGGTTGGAGACTGTATTAGTTGGGGGAAGATGTACAGGATGATTGTGTGGGATGGGGCTTCAGAGTAAATAGTATTCCAGTTGTTGTTGGTATCACCGAGTACATAGGTTTCATTTTTTTTATATTGGAGCAGAACCAGGATAGGATGTTTTCAAGAGTTTTGATATTATCACCAGGGGAAATATAGAGGGCAGCAATACATATGGACTTGTGGTTGTTTATTTTTAGTAAACCTATTATAATTTCAGAGTTGGCAAAGGTTGGTATTTTATTGGAGTAGGGAGTTATGATATGGGAGGTGGGGTAGATTATTGCTACTCCACCTCCTTTTTTGTGGGCTATGTCATTGCGAATGATTTGGAAACCTGGTGATAGGATTTTGCTATCTTTTATATAGGTTTTCAGCCAGGTTTCAGAAATGGCGGTAATGCTGAAGTGGTTATGGGAGAGCCAGGCATGGAGCTTAGGGGTTTTGTTTTTTAGGCTTTGTGCATTGTGTTGTAAGGCAAATGAACTTTGAGTATGTGGGTTGAGTGGAGGGTTTGGTGAGATTGATGTTAGAGATGGAGGAGGAGGAAAGACTGAGATGAGAGGGCTTGGACAGGAGAAGGTTATATGAAACAGTATAAAAGGCTTTGGATAAATCTAGAAGAAGGGTAGATACAATGTTGCCAGACTCATGAGCATGATTAACGGTTTCAAGAAAGGAGAGAAGGGCAGTGGTGGTGCTGTGTCCGGGTCTAAAACCATGTTGTGTAGGGGTCAGCAGTTGATTGTCTAAGAGACAGGGTAGGAACTGTAGGTGGATACATTTTTCGAGAATTTTAGAAATGGGAGATAGGATGGCTATAGGACAGAAATTAGAGATTTCAGTATTGTTGCCTCCTTTGTGGAGGGGGATAATGAAGGCTTTTTTTCCAGAGGAGGGGTACATAAGATTCTTGGATGGAACTATTAATTAGGATGGAGATGGGAAAAGTTATGCCATTGGCAGCTAGCTTGAGAAAGTTAGATGGAAGTTCTTCTGGGGCAGTTCAACATGGTTTCAGTTTTTGCAGAAGTTTTTTATGGTGGTAATAGGAATAAGTTTGAAAAGAAAGGGAGGTGATGAGTATAGGTGGAGTTGGAGAGGGTTGAGTTTGTGGAGGAAGATGGGGTCTGGCCTGATATATTATTAATGAAGGATGTAGTGAGTTTGACTATGAGTTGATAAAGAAGGACTTAAATTGAGTAGCTAAGGAGAGATCAGAAGAGTTAAGATCTGGGTGGGGGTTCTCCCTTTTGCCAGGATGGAGTAGGGCAGAGATGCTGTTCCAGAACTTTTTGGGGTTTGATTTATGATCATTTTGTAATATTGAATAATAGGATTTTCGGTCTCTGGTAATATGCTTCTTTACTCTATTACAGAGTTGTTTGTATTCAGCCTAGGAGTTGGGAGTTTTATGTTTTTGGTATTGTTTCCGTAATTTATCACGGAGTTGCATGAGGGAGATAATTTCTTTGGTAAGCCATGGAGTAGTTTTGGATTTGACCCTTTTAGATCTGAGGGGGGGTGAAGTTGTTAGTAGGTTAAGAAAGGAAGTATTGAAGTAAGTAACAGCATTAGCCAGAGGAAGGGTTTTAAAAGATTCTAGTTCATGAGTTTTAAGGAGTTGGGGAAGGTTTGAACATCGAAGTTTTTCAGGGAACTGACTGAGATATAATTGTGGTGCAACTGGAGGGATGAAGGACTATGATGTGCAAAGGCAGGGAGATGGTCACTAAGAGAGTCAGGTAGGGTACCACTGTCAGAGATAATATGGGTCTGGAAAACTAGTATCCAGTCTAGAATACTACCAGAAGTACTATCTTTTTGGAGAATTGATTAGTTGGGTGAATTTATATAGGTTTATATTCTGAGAGTTTATGGGGGAGTTTATGAAAGAACAGTTAATGTTAACATCACCAAGGCTTATAGTCTCATTTTGTGTTAGATGAGATTGAAGAGAAGATATCCTCAAGAATGGGGATATTGTTTCCTGCTTGATGTATAGTAGTCCCATTTTCAAACTGTCTGTAAGGCCTAATAATGACTAGATGTGCCTTTTGACTACATAAAATTGTAAGTCATAGCTGTTCCCAGCAGAGTAACATGATAGCACTACTGAATCTTCAGTCTGAATTTCTTCACCACCATAAGCAACAAACTTCGCACACTTTGCCAAATAAAGCTTCTCACCAGCACATACTCTAGGAAATGTTTTTGCTGACACAACATTGCACTTTGAACCTGTGTCAGCTTTGAGCTCTATGGGTCTACCATTTATCCGAACAGTACAAATAATTTCATTCTTTGCCCATAAATCTACTGCATTGACTTTTTCATTAAGCACTGACACACCATCAACATAAAAAATAGGGTCACAGCTTTCTAATTGATCAACTTGTCTCTCTGAATGTTCTCGCTTAATAAAAGAATGTCCCTTATTTGATTTACAAAACCTTTTGAAATGATTCCACTTATTGCATTTGTGGCATTTTCTCTTTTGGGTTTTTGATTTGCACCGCAATTAAGACAGTTGGAAATGAAACTGGGTAGAGGCACATTTTTTTGTTTGCTGACTCACTCTTGTGCTTCACTGAGACTGTGCAATTTCCAAAGTGCACCTTGGTACTTGCTAGAAAAGTACGGGGTTTCCCAGTGACTGTTACAGGACTTACAGTTGCTGCTATATCCTTGGGCCTGTTTCTTTTAACCACATGATGCATACTATCAACATGAGCACTAGAAGATACTGGAAGCATGTGTCTATCATTTGTAAGCATATTTGTGTACTTAACTGTGAGCCCATATATCTGACACATCTCAATGGCCTTATTCAACATTAAATCACTGTCACAAAGCAAAATCTTTCTCACAGCATCATCTTTAATACCACACACAAGTCTGTCTTTTATCAACGTATCCCTTAAATCACTAAAGCTGCATGTTTTAGCCTTCTTTCTCAAGTCAGTTATATATGTTGAAAAAGTTTCGCCAGGCTTATGAGCCCTTGTGTAAAATAAGTGCCTTTCTATTGAAATATTCCTTCAGGGATTACACATTTCTCTAAATTTATGTTTTAAGCACTCAAGGTCTTCCCTTGACTCAACCGGTACCAGTATGTGATGGTTCCCCCTCTCCTGCAAACACAGCAGGTGCATACACAAATGAACGTTCTCTTTCTATGGCTTCTGAAGCAGCTAAATTAAGCAGAATAAATGCCTTTGTACAGTCATCTTTATCAGAAAATGTAGCCTGTATGAAAATATCGTACTCTTGCTCAAATGCTCTCCAAATCTCTGCAATATTATTGTCAAAGACAAGTGAAGCTGGTTTTTGAAATCAGTCTGCCATGCCAACAAAATATGCCCAAACACACTGAAAAAAATTACCCTTGTAATTATGTACGAACATGCACACACAGCCAGTACTTGTAATAACATTCAGATGAACAATAAACTCTTTGAAATAATCCAAGAACACTGATGGACCCAAGGAAGGCATGTGCCTTCCTTGGGTCCATCAGT
This sequence comes from Protopterus annectens, assembly GCF_019279795.1. Lineage (NCBI taxonomy): Eukaryota > Metazoa > Chordata > Ceratodontiformes > Protopteridae > Protopterus > Protopterus annectens. Next base: position 1,097,487,670 of record NC_056747.1, on the reverse strand, counting down.
GTTCTTGGATTATTTTCTTTTATTTTTGTTGGACTCTGCTGCTCTGGGAAGTTGGTGGTAGTTTTTCTTTGGCTTACTCTTTGAAATACTGTACTTTGAGAAATATGCTTTGGAATGGCTGTATATTGTGAAATAACTGTACTGTAATACTGCACACACTTGCAAACACTCTGTATACTTCGGATATCTTGAAAAGCTTTAATTAATGCAAAAAGGTAGCACACAGCAAAAAGAAAATCCGGTCATTTTCCTTATTTTATTCATTTTATGCAATTTGGACTATTTCAAACATTTTCCATAGTTATTCAAATATTTTTATCACTATGTAACAGTTTCAGACATTTTGTTTAACTAGAAATTTGCTTACAGCGTTCTGAGTGCTTCATTTTATATTTTGATAATAAGAGATCATTTAAGTAAGCTTTGGTACCTGAAATACGTTTTGTGACCTGTTTTTGCGAGTTATACGTGCAGTAGGGATGATCCATTCCTCTATATTCCTCCACCATTAACTGAATGACCAAGAGACACTTGATTCTGGATCCTATTCTGACACGTCACTCGTCTTGATTCCCATTAAATACGAACAGGCGGGGTAGGTTGTTCACATGCTTTATTACAAAGAAACACATCAGGATGGATAGTAGCATTACAAAATATAAGCAAACTGATTACCTGACAGACTACACAGATATACATGCTTACATCTTTCCCCAGTGGTGAGAATCAAACCTGGCACCTTGCATACTAGAGGCAAATACTTCAACCAATGCACCACTTGGCCTTTTGGCTGCACCACTTGGCCTTTTGGCCAACAGCTTACTACAAAATGGCAGTCAAGTTCACATCTGCTCAGTATTTGTACACTTGTGCAAGCCCCTAGAAAGCTTCTTAAAGGCATACATACATATTGATCTACAGGTAGCATCTCCAAAACTCACTGGTCATTCCACATGTCCTAAGGGAAGATATCCAACATCTCTGAAAAGAAGAAAACCTAACAATAATAGTAATAATAATAATAATAATAATCATTCATCTATTGGTGTGAGGAGAACAGACAGGGGTGAAATGTAACTGAAAGGATTTTAACTTGGTATGCTCAACTGAAGATGGTTTGCTGTTTAAACTGGATCAACAATACCATAACGCAAGCACAGCACTGGTGGTCAGACAACACAAAACAAATAACTAATTCTGCAGGATGGTAGCTAAAATGGCATAACTAAAGTTATGCAGTGTTATCCTTAAACTGAGACTTCCTCAGAGTGGTACTATACATATTATACTTGTCATAGCTTAAAAACCTACACGATAAAGATGTGGAAAGATTTTAAGACATTAGGAATAAATAGATCATCTTAAACAAATACCATCTGCTAATACTAAACAACCATGACAGAACCAGAAACAAATGTAAATACTGTATGAATACATATCCTGGAACATGATGCAGAAAAAATATAGAAAAAATGTTGGCATACCATCTAAGTGTAACCATAAATAACTACTTTTTAAGGAAACTAAACCACCAAAAATTATCTGAAACATATCTGAACCCTAGACTTAATATGATCAACTTTAAGGCCATGCCATCTCTGAAAAAGGGGAAACATTAACTGTAGCAACTTATTCTGAAAGTGAGATTGTTTAAGCACCTGGCCATCACAAAGTTAGTAGGGTGCTTGTGAAGTGCCAGGTAGTGAAAAACAGTATTATTAACTGCCAGTAGAAGAGTGTTAGATTAGTGATTGCTCGTATTATTTCCCCATCTGGCTTTCAGGCACCCAGCTCACCATTAACCAAAGCCAGAACATCACTGTTTCAGACAGGAGCTCTGATTTGCACCTGGGGAATACATCTGAATTTCAAAAAGTTTGCATTATGATGAAAGATGACCTAGTGTGAATGCTGAGAAAATTACAGTTAGTGGTGCAATACTTTGATTACTGCGATGCTTGACAGGTAAACTTGTTTGGAAAAAGAGTCAGGCAAACCACATATAACAGCAAAATTATTAAACTAGAACTACGAGTCTTGTCAGTTTGTATGTCTTCCCTTGAACTAGTGCTTTGTACCACAATAAACAGCATGTGAGTGATTGCGTGTATCTATTTCTATATGAGTTGTAGGTAGTTTCTAGCACCCCAAGAAGAGGACGAAATAGGTGGAAACTCTAGCACCCCAAGAACAGGAGAAAATAGGTGGAGTTGAACAAGAATGGCAGCGTCTAAAAACAGCATGTGTTAGTTCTGCAGAAAAAATATGTGACCAAGCCAGGTATGGAAATAAGGTACATAATGGAAGCTAGTGCTGGAATACAGAAGTCCAGGAAGTCATAAAAAGAAAGAAGGAGTACAGGAAGAAGTGGGAGATAAAAAAGACTGACCAGACTAGGAAGAACTACTGGTTGTCTAACAAAAAGCTAACAAAGATGTTGCAATAGCAAAGAATAGGACATCAAAGGCACTCTACCAACTTCTGGAAAGTGACTCAGTAAGTGGCACAAAGAAACTATATCAGGTTGCAAGGCAAAGACAGAAAGATAAAGAAGACAGTCAGACACCCTTCCTAATGGATGCCAGTAAAAACCTGCTTACCAGTCCACAGGACATCAAAGGCAGATGGAATGAGTTTTTCCAGCAGATTCTGAATGAAAAACCCACAGAAGCTGTACTGCTCCAGAAAAAGCCTAAGATAAGAGAAGAAGAGGAGCCCACCCTAGAAGATGTAAGAACAGCACTAAAGAAAATGAAGTCACCAAAAGCAGCTGGCTCAGATGAGTTCACAGCAGATATAATAAAGATGCTGGGTGAGATAGGGGAGAAATGGCTCCTGCGGGTACTAATAGCAGTGTGGAGAGAAACGCATATCCCAGATGACTGGAAAATAAGCATACTCATGCCAGTGTACAAGATCAAAGGGGACATCCATGACATTGGGCAGTACAGAGGCATCAAACTCCTATCACATTGCATGAAAGTTTTGGAGAGGGTGATTGATAAAGGGATGCGCAGAGTAGTAGAATGTAAGATGGGAGATGAGCAGCTCATATTTAGATCAGGATGCAGCACAACTGACCCGATGTTTGCAATGAGACAGAAACTTGAGAAGAAGCTAGAGATGAGGAGAGAGTCCAACTGGGCATTCCTAGACTTGAGGTAAGCATATGACAAGGTCCCAAGAAAGTTGATCTGGGCAGTACTGCGGTGGTTTGAAGGCCCAGAAACATTGGTAGAATTAGTGCAGGCTATGTACAAGGACCCAATGACTCAAGTATAAACGGTGTTTGGCTTCACAGAGGGGATCCCAGTGGGAGTGGGTGTACATTAGAGTTCATCTCTGAGCGCGCTGCTGTTCATACTGGTGATGGACTACATTAGCAAACAGGTCGGAGGGGACAGATCAACAAAGTTGCTGTATGCAGACTATGTGGTATTACAGGCAGGCTTTGAGCTAGAACTTCAGCAAAGGATAGGAGAATGGAATGCAAAACTGGAGGCACATGGAATGAAATTAAGCACAGATAAGACAGTGGTAATGGCAGGAAGTTGGGGAAATCAGAAGAAGCTGAGAACAGAGATAGAAGGGAAGATAGTGGAACAGGTAAATCGCTTCAAGTATCTGGTAGGGGTGGTTGAGGAGAAGGGAGGTCTGAATGAAGACATCAAAGCTAGAATCAGAGGGGCTATAGCCAACTAGCATAGAGTGTCAGGTGTAGTCTATGACAGAATAATGCCAAAGAAGCTGAAAAGTAAGGTGTAAAAGACAGTAGTGCAACCAGTACTAATGTATGGTACAGAAACCTGGGCAGTAAAGGCAGAACAGTTGAAGGAGCTACAGGTGATGGAAATGAAGTGCCTGAGAAGGGTGGTAGGATGCACACTGTAGGACAGATGAAGAAATGAGGACATAAGAGCAGAAGCCAAAGTAGCTCCAATTGCAAATTAGATCAAAGAGAACAGATTGCGGTGGATTGGACACATTGACTGAAGACAATCTGGTGAGGAAGATTTGGGACAGACAGGAAGAAGGTAAGAGGAAGCTAGGACATTCAGCAAAGAGGTGGATGGATTGTGTGAAAGAAAATTTGTGACAGTCAGGCATGAATGTTGAAGAAGGCAGGAGTGTGGCTATCTATATGGCACAATGTTTAAGTGTAAGTGTAGTGTAGTGACTTTAGAATCAAGAGAGTTGGCAACAGGTAACATGATACCCTGACCCCATGTAGAAGAAAAATGGGAAAAAGGGGCTGATGATGATGATGATGATGATTGTAGGTAGCTAATCAAATTTCATTCTTCTCCAACTCTGCCTTTCAAAACACACTACACTAAATTATGAAGTTATTGAAACCAGTGTAAAATATACACTAAAGGATCTTTCCTCCTCTTCACCCCCCCCATGGGAGACAGCTTCCCCTTAACGTTAATATGCTAACTCTGAGATTGCCCTAATACCCAGGAAAAGGTAAAAATACCTTACCCAAGTATTCCACAAACTCTTCAATGACATTAGATTGTAATGCACTCCCTCTTTGATGTGCATGTCATTCAATCACTTTAATTCAGATAACATGCACTCACTAAGAGTGCACTTTGATGGCAATGTATGGAATCATTATATGTAGGTCTGCATGTCCTCCCTGCGGTTGAGTGGCATTCGAAAGACATGCGTGAATGGGCGTGCCTTCGCTGAAGGTTGAGCGTCGGGCTGGCACCTCGGCATCGTAAAAATCTACTCCTAATCATTAGCGGACTGGAGTTCCACTGTGGTGACCCCTAACCAGGAAAAACCAAAAGAAGAAGAAGAAGATTGGTGGTTAACTTGACTGAATTATTCTTTTACAGGATTATGCCTTATTGAGCACAGTGTAATTTCAGGTTATTTATTTTTCATGGTTGTGTAACTGTGGAGTTAACATATATAAGTTATGGTGGTGTGGGGGCTGAATTTCCACATGGATGCAGGTGTGTGTGTGTGTGTGTGTGTGTGTGTGTGTGTGTGTGTGTGTGTGTGTGGGGGAATCCTCCCACATAAAATAGATTTTTTTTATTTACATGTAGGGTAGGTGTAGTTCTGAAGGGTGGTATGTGTTTTGTGTGTGTGTGTGTGTGTGTGTGTGTGTGTGTGTGTGTGTGTGTGTGTGTGTGTGTGTGTGTGTGTGTGTGTGTGTGTGTGTGTGTGTGTGTGCACGCATGCACGTATATGTTTTCCATTAGGAGTTCTTGTTTAAGCATACTGCTGTGATAGCCTTACATGTAAAATGCCTTACATGTAAAATGCTTGTTTAGGTTCACAGTCATTGTATTTAGAGTTTGTTACACAATTAATGTGGTGCTAGACAAAACTGGTCGATGCTTTGTGTCTCAACTAACTTCATCTGCAGTGCTTGGTAAAAGAATCATATAGATATACAAACATAACTATATCTATATCTATACCTATATCGAATTGTCTATAGGTTCATAGGCTAGCTGCTCATGTGGGCCATTTTAAGTCTAGACAATTTCCTTTTTTGTGCTCAAAATGACCCATCCCATTTGGTTATAAATTGGTCTTACCCATCCCATGGTCGATAATTATATATAGTACCCATTAATGAGATCATACCACAGATCATTTTTGGGGACCCCATGGATGAGATAATCCTGGCGTTCATTTTGCAATTTAATATGGACATGGATGAACTTTGTTTGATGTGGATGGGGAGTCTGTTCTAGAGCAGTGGTATCCTCTTTGAAAGATACCTGTCCCTCTAAACTGTTCTGCTGATGTTGCAGAAAAGGTTTAGATCCTCAGACTAAGTATTTTTGATGCCACTTGACTTGCTGATATGCAGTAAGTCCATCAGTAATGAGTGGGAGGATGTCTTGTGCACTAATCACAGGTCACCTCTTAGCAGTCTGTATGATACTGAATGTAATGACAGCAAATTGAGTCAGTCCATGCATGACATGTTGTTTCGGCCTTGTATCCTTTTGGTAAGGCATCTCTGTGGGCATTACAGCTCTTGCTTGTGTCTGGACAGACACATGCAAAAAGGGGCATTATATTCAATGATTAGCCTAATGAGGGCTTAGTAAAGGAGGGCAATGACATCTCCAGATCTATACACAATTCCTGTGCTTATAAGCTCTGCAATATAGAAAGACTTTCTAACAGCAATGAACACATGTTGGTCAAAAATTAGTCCACCGTCCACATATGTTCCCAAATCCCCAACACCTGGATCAACTGTTAGGGATGTATTGATAATGTGGTAGTTCCCTGGGGTAGATGACTTCCCAAAGGATACAATAATGCATTTTTTGCATTTAGTTTCAGTTCATGATTTTGGCACCAGTTATTTATTTGGAACAAACCGTCCTGCTGGATAACTTAATAATTTGAGGATTCAATGACTGTTTCTAGCTTACAGTTATCTGCAAACTTATTCAGAGCCCTTCGGTACTGTTATTTTCTTCAGAAAAGTAGGTGCCAAAGAGGAGATGTCCCAGCAAAAACCCTAGGCGACTACATTAGTGATTTGTCTCTTTGTGAAGGTAACGTCCCCTATTTTGATCATCTGTGTTGTATCTGTGAGACAGTTGTTAATCTAATGGGTGACATAGAGATTTATTCCCAGTTTATTTAGCTTTTCTATTATGTCTAAGTGGGGAATTGCATCAAAAGCTTTGGCCAGGTCACAGTATGTGGTGTGTGCCATTTTGCCTTCATCCATTGTTTTGGACACCTTTTCAAAAGAAATCCATGAAGCTGAGTAAGTATGATGTTTCCTTGATGAATCCAAACTGTTATGAGTCCAGTGTTTGGAGGTTCCCCATATCCTGATTGATTAGTTCCAAAATAAGTCTTTCCATGTCTTTGCATATGAGGCTGGTCAGACGTATGGGTTTGTAACTGTTTGTTCTATGGAAGGTCCTCCTTTATGTAGGGAAATGACAGCAGCTATTCTCCATTGGCTTGGTACAAAACCTGTATAGAGGCTGATACTGAGCAGTGTTGTTAAGGGTGTGACTAAATCTTTCTTCATGGTATTTAAGATGTGTGACAACCCACCACTGTCAACCAGTAATCAAGGAGCCGCAATCCTCACCACTGGCAGCAGTGGGGAAACATTCACTGGGAGGATGACAGATACACACAGTATTTCCAGATGCAGCTCTCTGCATCAAGTGCAATTTCCCTTAAGAGCACACAGAGAGCACAGTCAGTCCGGCCCTGGTTTCTCCCTCTTTTTCCAGATCCCCAGTAAGATTCCCCACTGGCACAGCTATAGAGCTGAGATTTCAGCTGAGTTACCAAGCCAAGACCTCCAGCACTGTTTCTGTCCAACCAGTGCTTCGTGTCCGTGCCCAGGTAGCTGACACACATACTCTTTGAGGTTTGATCTACACAAGCACACACCTGGGAAAGCCTGGCACAGATTTACTAACTATGCCCCCTTCTGCTCAGGCAATAAGGTAGTTATTACTGCCACCAGTTACTCCTTATAAGCTACTTTAAGGCTCTTAACAAAGGGTGTCCAATCTTACTGTGTAATATTAATATTAAAACAAATGGTAGTTTAACCAAGAGCAAGGGTGCTAGGAGTGGCCCACACAGTGTCACCAAATAAATATGCAAGTACTCTCAAAACATAAATATCTCTACACAGAGTGGCCACAATTAAAGGTTTAAATATATTTAATAATAAATAATAAAAGAACAAGACACTACTAAATACATATATTCACAGTGACATCAGAGTTCAAAACCACAGAAAATATTTAAAACAACATTGCAGGACAGTCTCAAATAAATAAAGAAAAATATCTAAACTAAGCTTCACTATATTTTTGACTGTATCTAAGAGAATTACTATAACCTAAGAACTTACTAATAGAGCAAGGCACATGTGGTGAATGGATCTTCTAGTTGTTGTCAGGTCCAAGACAGAATACAGAATGCTCTGTCTCACTAAGAGACTTCTCAAATTAATATCTCAAATATTACTGCTGGGATACCCTGCAGAATGACATAATTTCTTGTCATCTGTCTCTAGTTCCTAGGTGAAACCCCACTGCTGGAAGCTGGTAGTATTTAGCATCTACTTGTAAAAATACATAGGCCTCAAATCTTTGGCAGATAGTGGAAGTCATAAAACAACTGCATTCCTTCATGCTTTCAGAGGTAGTAATTAATTCACTCCAAAGTCAATACAGAAACCTTCTCAGCAAAGACTCTGTGTCTCTAGCTACATTGAAAACTGAAAGATTCCATCTTTTATTGCAAAGCCTAAAAAGTAATTTAATTTCAACTATTTTCCTAAAATTTGCTGGACTGAAGTTAACCTCCTGTATTCCAGTTTTCACTGTTAAAATATGTACATTTAGACAGTTACAATAGTGCATGTACATTTCTGTTCTCTTTATAAAATACCTTCTCAACACGTCTGTACTAATCAGTTTGATATACACGTGACACACAGTTCTAATACATTTGTAACACAAGCATCTTATATAAATCATGTTGATATTCACAAATAACGTATAGTTATTTACAAAATTCCAGATAGCTGTGCTGGCAGTATTTCACTTCATTACAAGCTGCACCAGGGATATTGTCAGGATCCATCAATGTAGTATTTTTACTTTTTTATAACTCTTTTAGGACTTGGCCTTGTGTGATATCGGAAGGTGAGACAGTTTCAGGTATATCTTGAGGGACATGTGGAGGGGAGAGAGGGGTAAAGTTAGAGCTAATGTGATCAGCCAGTAGGTTTGCTATATCTTCAGCCTCAGTGTAGGCAACATAATTCACAATCAGCTCAGTGTATTGTTGCATTGTGCTTCTGAAATTACGAACATAACTAAAAAAATGCCTTGTGATTGTCTTTGGCTTGGTTAGCTATTTTAGCCTCAAACTTGGCTTTGGTGGAATTTATTAAGCCCCTGAGTTGTTTGTTTATTTCAGTAACAAGGGCTGTAACATTATGTGAATAATTCTTCTTACTTTTGGTCAAAATTATTTCCTTTTATTATAAAGCTTGCTGATATTAAAATTCCACCATGTGGGTTTGTTTCTGGGGTTTGCCTTGCACCAGTTCCTACAGGGTACATCTGCAGCATCTATGTGTGTGTACATTTTTGCATATTGAGTGTAGCTAACTGGGATTGGTTGGATTTGAAGCTTGCAAATGTATGACTTAGAAGGAGGTACTTTGTCTTAAAGAAACTTCTAAAGATAATTTGGATGGAAGGGATCTCTGATTTCAGTTTTATTTCAAAGAAAACTGCTTTTTGGTCAGACCTAACAAGTAATGAAGATACACAAGGGATGGTGCAAGATGCTCCGATATTAATCAGGACAAGATCCAAGACATTATTCCCCCTAGTGGGAAATCTTGACTTATTGTTCCAGGATATTTGTATTGACAAAGTCCAGGAATTCTGTGCTTGTGTACTAGTAGGGGTGTGGGTTTCCCTGTCTATAGTTGGATAGTTTAGATAACCTAGGAAAATGGTATTGTGTCTAATACTAAGTAAATCTAGTTCCTGTGGATAGGCATTGTGGTTTTCTTTTGTCATAGATGGAGTTCTATAGCTAGCTAATCTATGGTATGGAAACTTTCTTATGGTTATTTGGACATGAAGAAGCTCTAGTCCATCATGCTGATTTACCAGCCTTGATGTGAGTCTCTTCTGGATGTAGACTGAGACACCTTCTCCTTTTTCCACTTCTGCGCAGTAGCTTGTCTAAATGTGTTCAAGGCATTATTGCCCTGTAGAGCTAGAGTGCTCATTGCTATATGGTTGCTCTCCTTTGAATAGGTAGCCAACTGAAACCTTTAAGAATGTTTCAGTGATAAATATGTGCATTGGCTAGAAAATCAAACGTACATATTTTGTTTTCAGCCATTTGAAACTTGAGTGTAATTGCACTAGACAGCAGGGTTACAAATGGCAGGCTGGATTCAGTTTTAGGGATAAGTACATATTTTGGGAAATCAAAACAAGTTCTCTGTGATATCATTACTGTATAGCAGTGTACTTCATGACTGGAGTTCCGCTGTGGCGACCCCTATCTGGGAAAAGCTGAAAGAAGCTTTTAGGGTGGCTGCGGTGGTGCAGTGGTTAGCATTGCTGCTTCACAACAAGAGGATCTCTGGTTTGATCCTCGGCTGGGGTGCCTTCTGTGCGGAGTCTGTATGTCCTCCCTGTGGTTGTGTGGGTTTTCTCCGGGTGCACTGGTTTCCTCCCACATCCCAAAGACATGCTGTAGGTGGATTAAACACTCTAAATTGGCCCTAGGCATGAGTGTGTGTGTGCCATCTTTAGAAGGTTGGGCACTGGGCTGGCAACTCAACACTGTAAAACTCCACTGCTAATTATGAGCAGACAGGTGATCTGCTGTGGCAACCCCTAACCAGGAAAAAGCCAAAAGAAGAATAGCAGTGTACTTCACAATATCGACAATATTTATATGTGGTTAATGCCTTACAGTGAGTGTATTTGAAAACAAGACAGATAAAACAAGTGCAGGAAATAAAGTGATAACAGGTTTTAGGGAAACTGTTAGCAATTTTAGGGACACTTTTGAGTTTTAAGTACCACTCAACAGCAACATGAAAAAGGTGACATATTAAATGGATGCACTATGAGAGCTTGAAACTGCTGGGCTTATAGCACAAGTGCCTAGAACGTACTGCTTGTAAACTGACAGGTTCAGTACATGTAAAAATAATAAAAAAAAAATAAAAAAAAACTTTCCCCAAGCCAGTACATTAAGGAACTATTTTTTTTTTCTTTAGAGTGGGCAAGATCCCCTGCAACTCCACTACATCCTTATTCTCACTCAGGGAAGGAGTGATGAATGACAGGAAATGACAAACTTGTCTTATACTTTCTCCCAGATACTGCAGTCTTCAAGAACATAAACAAAAATAGTGTTCCTGCATTGAGACATCTCTCTCCTACATAGAGAGAGCAACCATGCATGTGCATCTTGTTCTGAAAGCAGTAATGTTTGAGCAGCTGTGATATGAGCAGTCTCATATTGAGACAGAGTGTGGGAAGCATATTAAGCAGTTCTGAAATTCAGAGCCACTGGCTTATCTTCTGGTTAATTGCTATCCTGCCATTTAGCTCACTAGAGTGCTCTTTGGAAAGGTAATATGGGCTGTGTGCTACTCAGGGATATAGTGTTGTGGCATAATTGAATTTGCACAAGCTA
>NC_056747.1:1097346453-1097471453 GCF_019279795.1 Protopterus annectens | reverse complement strand
TTTGACATAGTAAAAGCTATAATAGATGTTAAAGTTTTCACACGGAAACTAAACTTTAATTTGATGATGGGTGGCAATATAGATGTCATGGATATTGATCCATTCAGAGTTTCTAGTACGTATAACCTTCCTTTGCATCCATTAGTGCAGATTTTTGAACAGATGTGTGAATTAGATATAAGACAGAGATTTGAACACTCTCATAATAGTTACAGCAACGATCATACTAGTAGAATAGAGCGAGAACATCTTGAGTACATTAAGACACATGACATCCGCATTTGTAAACCAGACAAAGGTGGTGGTGTGGTAGTCTTTGATCATACAGATTACTTCGAACGCATGTTAAAGCTTTTGGATAACCTTTCATATGAATTGAGCTCGAGATCAGAAGTTAATAGGGCATATACCATTATTAAAAACAGTATAGAGGATAGGTTAATTGAGGGTAGAATACAACAAGAATTTCTTAATTTTGTGACTACCACATATCCTAGGTTTCCATATTTGTTTGGTATACCCAAAATTCATAAATATTTGATGAGTCCTCCTATGAGACCATTAGTGGATAGACGGGGTTCTCCCACCTCTTCCTGTGCTAAAATTGTGGACTCTATTCTGGAAAAATATCTGTTATTTGAACACCAAATTTGCAAAGATTCATGGTCGTTCCTAGAGAAGATGGATAAGTTAGATTTTGACACCAGTTACAATTTCCTCACAGTAGACGTGAAGGATTTGTATACCTGTATACCTCAAGATACAGGAATTGAATGGGTGAGCTTTGTGTTAAAGAAAAATGGAGCTACAGATAGAGAGATATCTCTTGTGATTGAACTGCTAGAAATAATATTGTATAACAATTATTTCATGCTAGGCAACAACTTCTATTTACAGAAGGTTGGTGTCGCCATGGGTTCCCCTTGTGGGGCCAGTATAGCCAATTTGGTAATGGCCCACTGGGAAAAAGAGCACGTCTTCACAAATCCCACCCTTATGTACTATATTGTGTTTTATACACGTTATTTAGATGATATCTTTATCCTACTTAAAGGTGACGCCATGATCAGTAAAATGTTACTGGACTCGTTTAACGCCTCTACCCATTTTCTACATTTTACTTCTACTTATAGTAATGAAGCTATAGCCTACCTTGACATCTGGTTGGCTAAGAATAATGAGATGAAAAGTTATGTGGCTAGTGTTCATAGGAAAAATACATACTCTAACTCTTTTTTACATTTTACAAGCTGTCACCCTAACTACCAGAAATGGTCAGTAATTAAAGGACAGTTAGGGCGGCCCGTATTGTGAGCCAGGAAGAAGATTTCCATGATGAGTGTAAATTATTAAAGAGTATATTTATGCCTAGAGGTTAACCTACAACCTTAATAGATGATTTAATCAATGAAGTGAAGAACAAAAGGTTGAATGGTGTATATAAACCTATATTGAATATTAAATTAACACAGCCAGTACGAATAACTAACACAGATGCCACAAAGATGGCCGGATTGGCATGTCTATCAAGTACATCAAAAAATTCAGGGCCAAGGCTTATTTTGACATATAATATGCATAGTTATAATTGTATTGACATCATTTGTAAAAATTGGGGTTTATTTAAAAGTAACCCCATGGTTTATACCAAGATGGGTGACCGTCCTAATGTAACATTTAGGAAAGGTAAAAATTTGAAATCGCTTTTAGAACAACCCCGTGTCACCCATTCGAAAACATTGGGAATGTTTAAATGTCAAAACTGCAACCAGTGCAGATACATAGCAGAGAGTAACAGGTTTGTAGTGCAAAGTATTGAATACAAACTAAGATGAAGATCTAACTGTAACTCAAAAATGGTTGTATATTTGGCTAAGTGCCAAGGGTGTCCCATGTTTTATGTAGGAAAGACGTAGCGGAGACTCCGGGAAAGAATTTATTCACATCAGTATGCTATAAGCAAGAAAAAACAGGATATCGCACTTGCCAAGCATATTTCCACCTATATGGAACATAGTTTTAAGTTCTTGGTTATCGATCAAATACATGAAAACAGAAGGGGTGCCCCATCACCATTGTTGTTAGAAGAATTAGAACTTAAATGGCAGATTAGGTTAAATGCTTACATATCCCAGGATTATATCTTATGTAGAAGGGCCAGTCTGAAGGAGATTGGAGACTGTAAAGTGGTGGCAGGGGAAAGTGTAGTTAGGCAGCATAGGATGGTGGTTTGTAGGATGACATTAGTGATCAAGAAGAGGAGGATGAGTGTGAGGGCAGCACCAAGGATCAAATGGTGGAAATTGAAAAAGGGTAATTATGAGGTGATGTTCAGGGAAGAGTTAAGACAGGCACTGGGTGGCAGTGAAGAGTTACCGAACAGCTGGGTAATTACAGCAGAGCTAGTAAGAGAGATGGCTAGAAGGGTGCTTGGCGTGACATCTGGAAAGAGAAAGGAGGACAAGGAGAGTATACAGAGAAAGAGGTTGGCGAAGAAGAAGTGGGATTGTCAAAGAGATGAAGAAAGTAGACAAGAGTATAAGGAGATGAGGTGCATGGCAAAGAGAGAGGTGGCGAAGGCTAAGGATAAGGCATATGAAGAGTTATATAAAAGGTTGGACACTAAGGAGGGAGAAAAGGACCTGTACCGATTGGCTAGACAGAGGGACTGAGCTAGTAAAGATGTGTAGCAGGTAAGGATGATAAAGAATAATGGGGGAAACCTACTCACAAGTGAGGAGAGTGTGCTGAGCAGATGGAAAGAGTACTTTGAGGGGTTGATGAATGAAGAGAATGAAAGGGAAAGAAGGTTGGATGATGTGCGGATAGTGAATCATGAAGTGCAGTGGATTAGCAAGGAGGAAGTAAGGATAGCTATGAAAAGGATGAAGAACGGAAAGGCTGTTGGTCCAGATGACATACCTGTGGAAGCATGGAGGTGTTTAGGTGTAATGGCAGTGGAGTTTTTAACTAGATTGTTTAATGAAATCTTGTAAAGTGAGAGGATGCCTGAGGAATGCAGAAAAAGTGTTTTGGTACCGATTTTTAAGAATAAGGGTGATGTGCAGAGCTGTAGTAACTACAGAGGGATTAAACTGATCAGTCACAGCATGAAGTTATGGGAAAGAGTAGTGGAAGCTAGGTTAAGAAGGGAGGTGATGATTAGTGATCAGCAGTATGGTTTCATACCAGGAAAGAGCACTACAGATGTGATGTTTGCTCTGAGAGTGTTGATGGAGAAGTACAGAGAAGGTCAGAAGGAGTTGCATTGTGTCTTTGTGGATTTAGAGAAAGCATATGACAGGGTGCCTAGAGAGGAGTTGTGGTATTGTATGAGGAAGTCGGGAGTGTCAGAGAAGTATGTAAGAGTGGTACAGGATATGTACAAGGGTAGTGTAACAGCGGTGAGGTCTGCGATGGGAATGATGGATGCGTTTAAGGTGGAGGTGGGATTACATCAAGGATCAGCTCTGAGCCCTTTCTTATTTGCAATGGTGATGGACAGGTTCACAGACGAGATCAGACAGGAGTCACCGTGGACTATGATGTTTGCAGATGACATTGTGATCTGTAGTGAGAGTAGGGAACAGGTGGAGGAGACCCTGGAGAGGTGGAGATATGCTCTAGAGAGAACAGGAATGAAGGTCAGCAGGACTAAGACAGAATGTATGTTTGTGAATGAGAGGGAGGATAGAGGAGTGGTGAGGATGCAGGGAGTAGAGGTGGCGAAGTTGAATGAGTTTAAGTACTTGGGATCAACAGTTCAGAGTAATGGTGAGTGTGGAAGAGAGGTGAAGAAGAGAGTACAGGCAGGATGGAGTGGGTGGAGAAGAGTGTCAGGAGTGATTTGTGACAGATGAGTACCAGTAAGAGTGAAAGGGAAGGTCTACAAGAGGGTGGTGAGACCAGCTATGTTATACGGGTTGGAGACAGTGGCATTGACAAAAAGGCAGGAGTCAGAGCTTGACGTGGCAGAGGTGAAGATGTTAAGATTTGCACTGGGTGTGATGAGGATGGACAGGATTAGGAATAAGTATATTAGAGGGGCAGCCCAGGTTGGAAGGTTTGGAGACAAAGTCAGAGAGGCAAGATTACGTTGGTTTGGACATGTGCTGAGGAGGGATGCAGAGTATATTGGGAAAAAGATGCTAAGGATGAAGCTGCCAGGTAACAGGATAAGAGAAAGGCCTAAGATAAGGTTTATGGATGTGGTGAGAGAGGACATGCAGGTGGTTGGTGTGACAGAACAAGATGCAGAGGACAGGAAGAAATGGAAACAGTTGATCTGCTGTGGCGACCCCTAACGGGAGCAGCTGAAAGAAGAAGAAGAAGATCCCCAGGTTTAAATGAATCATGTTCAATAAGTAACATTATTAAACTTAAAAGTTTGCAGAGATGAATCTGCTGTGTGTTTAATAACAGCAAAATTAATGTCATTGGGATTATATTAGATACTGTTAGTAGATATGTAAGTTCTTATTTACAATTTAGAACTCACAATTCATTATTCATCATCATTCATTATCTATATATTTTTATTTATATTTATCTTTGTTTTTTAATTTGTGATAGAGTGTAGAACAACAGTTTTTGTGAGACTCATTGAGCACACATTTAACACGAAGTAAGTTATAAGATTATATGTTATTATTTATGTTTGTAAGTGGGAGTTTAAATTTTACCCTCACTTTTTAAGAAGGTGGAGTTGTTGCATCTTAAATGATTGTTGTATCCTAGGATACTTGACTGCTTAATTGATTGTTTTGTTTAATTGGGTAATTGAATATACCTGAATCCACCCTTATAAGTGTGGTAAAAGATTTTAATGTTGTATCTGAAGAAGTCTGCATACAGTGCAGACGAAAAGCGCTTCATTCATTAAATTTTACAACTTTTGGCGTAGCTCGTTGGGTTTACTTCTTGGTTTACCTCAGGTCTTGTTCTGTTGGTTAGAAAAATGCCAAGCTGTGCATTCCTGTTTACTGAAGAAGGTCACCTTTCACATGTGCCCTAAAGGGTAGCTACTGAATAGAACAGGGATTGGTATAAAGTAAGGGACATTACATAATGTGGGCAAAAGGAGGTGGAGGGTTTGGTGAATGACCATATTCGCTTTTGTTGCTCTAGACTGAGAGATACTGCTTTCCTTGCACTTGATTGCCTAGAGAGTTTTCAATAAAGAAAAAAATAATAAAGTTTCATAAATTAAATAAAATGGTGATAAAATAGCTGACAAATAGTTTGCAGTGCATATTTTGTTTTTAAATCAATATACAGAACAGCAGTCAGTGTTCAGGTTTATGCTTGCCACAGCTTTCAGGCTTGTTTCACACTGCCCTATGTTGACCATGAACTAACGCTGATTTATTTTCTTCACCAGTAAAGTACTTTATTGAGGCCTGATTATTTTATAAATATCTTTATTTAAATTCAGCTTTTGGTTTTACACATAAAAGTACTTAAAACATTGCACAGTCATGGGTGCTAAAAACTGGAAAACATTGAGTTCAGAAGCTACAATCCCAGACACGTGTACATTCATATTAAAAATCCTGCCCCCTTGTTTTGATGAGAGAAGATTTCAGGGTGGCTGAATGCCCCATACTAATCTGTCATCCTGTCAATGAGTTGTAATGCTTGCTCAGAGTGTACAGGCTATCAATCACTGAAGCGCTTCTTTCCTTCTCGCTTCAGGCAGGGGTCACCTGAAATGGTCTCAGTTGGAAGCCATCTCAAACAGCTCTAAAAATCAATGGTTAATAAAAGAAAGTTGTTCTGTGGTAGAGATGCTGCTCTCTCTGAATGACTCAGAAACCTTGTATGTCTTGTGGGTTCGTCGTTAAAAAGAATATACCAATGAACTATTCTAATGATCATTTCAGCCTCAGTTTTCTTTCTGCACTTTAATAAATCCGGTCTGCAAATCCCTGACCTTTGACCCTTTATATTATGCCTTTCCTTGCATTCATTTACATATACTGCTATAACTTTCGATCACAACAAAGCTTCCTGTTTTGTAATGATGCTGTGCAAGCATGAGAAACAAACTCAAGTGAACTGAAAATTTCCTTTATGTCAGTCTTTTCCTTTCATTTCTCAAAACATCCCTAGTGGCAAATATTGTTAAAATTATACTCGCTACATTCAAAAAAATGTGAATGCAGTGTTTATTATCTATAGTCCTTTCTAGGAAATATAGGCAAATATTCTTCTATGTTTTTATATAACCTCAGAATTTTGATTACTATCATATTTCAAAACAAAGCACTCAGTTTATTTATGGATCTGTCATCTCTGCAGTCTTTGCAAAGTCTAGGCAAAAAATACAATGAGACATTAAAATGCTGGACCTTCACTTAGAGGATTAAAATAGGCAGATTCAATGCATTTTGTACTTTCTGGACTCAGGACAAAAGTGTAGTAAAAACAGTACTGCTGGTGCTTTGTAACAGAATGCTGATAGCATCTTTAATTCACTGTTTCCACAGCAGAACCTGATTTTATCTGTATTTCAGATTCTGTTTGGGTTGCTGTGTTTGTATCAGCCTGCTGTTAATCAGTGGCAAATGTTAACATTATAAGCTTTTGGCTGGCAGTGTATATAAATGATCTAGATAAACATTTCCAAACTGTTCCTGGTGTCTTGGGTATGATTCCAGCAATATCCACTTGTATACTGTACAATTTTAAAAATGCAGCCACAGCAAATATTTTTATTCATTTTATTTGAAATTTGTTAATTAGGTAGTCACACTCAGCCAAATGTCCTTTTTCAAGGAAGAAAATTATGTGTGTGTGTGTGTGTGTGTGTGTGTGTGTGTGTGTGTGTGTGTGTGTGTGTGTGTGTGTGTGTGTGTGTGTGTGTTTGGGTGGGGGGGAGGTAAAAATCTAACAAAAAAGAAATACATAGTACCAGAATAACACTACTTAACATCTACCATTACTGGTATAAGGCTTTGGTGTCTAATGGATTATACTTGGTTAATATAGACTGACTAAATAAATATGTGTCAGTTTTTTTTTTCAGATAGAATACATATAATTGAATGAAATAAAAGCCTGCATAGATAAATGGCTACTAATACCTGAATCTTCTTTAAACAATTTTTGAAAGATCATTATGGTGCAAGTGCTGTTCCTTGCAAAATAATAGCTTTAGCAAGTGCTTTTCTTTTTTATCATCTATAGCAAATATGTTTCCTTTGTTTGAAACATCTAAATAGGAAGCCAAATTAAATACATTCCCTTTTCCTGCATATCATCTATCACAAATAAAATAACTTTGTTTAAGCATGGCTAAAAATTAACCAAAACTAAATAAAATGCTGTTTGCCAGTGGCATAGCTTCTGCTAGGAGATTTCTTGTATAAGAACTCTGGTAACAATATGAATCTGTAAGACCTGTCTGGAGTTATTATTTATAAGGTCATGCTGTTCAAGCAATCTCCATTTACTTTCTGTAGCAGTTTTATAGAGCGATAAAGTGTACCATGACTGTGTATGTTGATTGCTATACAGGTGCCTTCTAGTGGTTTTCTGTGAAGTAAGTGTGTTTTTATTTATTCATTTATTTTCTAAGCTACTGTCTCTCAGAGGAAGTGTGAAAAAACAGTAGCGCTGACAAACAGCTTCTGCTTATCTCCATGTCTCTTACCCTTTGAGAAACTAAGTGCTAACTTAATAATAACTCAGAATATATTTCTTATATCATATCATGTGAATAATTTATTAAAACAGACTCATGACTGGACTCTTCTGTAATGTTGTTGTTTGTCTTTCAGCGTTTCCCGGTTAGGGGTCGCCACAGCGGAACTCCGGTCCGCTAATGATTAGCAGAAGATTTTCACGAATGCCGAGGTGCCAGCTCGACGTCCAACCTTCAACGAAGGCACGTCCATTTACACATGTCTTTCGAATGCCCACCCAACCATGGGGAGGACATGCAGACTCCACACAGAAGGCACTCCCCGCACTCCAGCCGAGAATCGAATGGGAGAACTTCTTGCTGTGAGGCAACAACGCTATTGCTGCACCACCGCGGACTGGAATCTTCTGTAATACTAACTAAAAATATATATCTTATTTATTAATGAATTTGAGGAACATATTAAAACACACTGTGCATTGAGCCCTTCTTTAATTTCCTTGTTGCTCTTGTTCTTTGGCTGATCAGCAGTTATTCGAGTGGTAAGTGTCGCGTGTCTCATGTATTAAAATGAGACACTGAGGCTGGGTATGTATTCAAGTCATTTATTATACATACACATATCAGGAGTTGCAACTTGTACATATACTTTGTATTTCATATGCTTACTGACTGACTTGTTACTGCTAACATACACACGTGCATCTCCACTCAAGCTTACATTCACACTAACTGACTACACAAAATGGCACTGATCTCGCATGTGCTCAGTAACTTATGTGCACGTGCTGTCTAGCTACAGTGGCTGACTAGGTTCAATATACACACTAATCTACATTCTCCCTCTTTACTTTTGTTTGACATTGCAAAATACAAGAAAAAAAGTCATATTTGAAAGCTAGACATTATTTCAACATTTCAACAAAACATAAATAATTTCATGTTCAAGTCACTGTGTATTTAGGACTGGGTTTGCAAATTCTACCCAACCTAGTTACATAGAAATTCTGACTGGGTTTAGTAACAGGGACATTATCTGGGGATTCATTCAATACTGGAACATCTGGGTTTACAGCAGAGTTGTTTGAAGAAAGCACACTGTCCTTTTGAATTTGAACAGTTGACAAGTCACTCTGGAAATCAGAGTCACTGGCACAGGCAATCTGCTGTGGCACTGGTTCTGAGACAGGTAGCACATGTCTACAATTCCTTCTGTAATCTATTCTGTCAGGTTGTATGATGTAATATCTCGCTTCCTCACAAATGTCCTTCATGATTCCTACACGATCATAACCTTTTGAATATTTGCATTCTCACAACTTCTCCTTATAACGATGGTCGGACAGATTTACTAGTTTTATCATAGTACAACTTTTGTGACTGATGTTTTCTCGAACGTTGAGCCTTGACCACTCTATTGTTCTTTATGTTTGGTACTAACATTTGTTTGCTGATTGGAAGCGTTATTCATGTTTGTATGGACATCAGTCTTTAGATAAGTGAACCAAACAAGTTGTCCTGAGTAATGTTTCTGAGATTAAGTAAGTTAAGGGTTATTCATGTTTGTATGGACATCAGTCTTTAAATAAGTGAACCAAACAAGTTGCCTTGAGGAATGTTTCTGAGATTAAGTAAGTTAAGGAAAACATCAGTGCCGTCTCTTTTGGATTTCTCCAAAAATACTTTGCACTACGAGCTACACATTCGGCTAAACCATTGGCTTGTGAATGCTTAGGACTACTGGTAATATAAACAAAGTCCCAAGACTCAGCAAATCCCTCGAACTGCTAACTGGTAAACTGTGCGCCATTTTCAGACATGACTTTGTGTGGACTACCATGGGTAGAAAAATGTCTCTTCAGTTTTGCAATGACTGTGCTGGACATCAAGTTAGGAAATAGGTCAATTTCAAACCAATATGAGTAAGAGTCTACTAACACCAAGTAATGTTGAGCATTCCATTTAAAAATATCTACAGCAACCATCGACCATGATAATTCAGTAATTTGGTGTAGCTGAAGTGTTCTTTTTGTTGGTGCAGTTTGGTGCTGTTGCAAACTGAACACCCTTGAGTTTCCTTCTCTCTATATTTAGACATAGAAGGCCAAAATACAATGGGTAGAATCAGTACCTGGGTGACCACAATACAAAATGTTGATATATTTCTGTTGTAATGCTTTAGGAATTACCACTTTTGGACCTTTCATGATGACTCCATCTTCCATCAGGAGCTCATCTCTGTAAGGAAATACTGTTGAATGTCAAATGGTAAACTAGTTTGTCGTGTTGGCCATCTTTAACTGATTACATTTTTCAGCTTCTGGAGAATTGGGTCTGAAGCTGTGTAACTTCTTAGTTCATCAAGCTGTGATGACAGAAAATTTCTGACTTTGATGACTTCAAAGTCTGCTGTTTCATTCTCAGGCTGTTCTGTAATTTCTCTGGATGTGCATGACAAAGCATCAGCAAGGTACACATGTTTGCCCTTTTTGTAAACAATACTGAAATTGTACTTTTGCAATTTTAACATCATGCATTGCAATCAAGCTGGGGCTGTATGTATTGGCTTTTTCAAAATTCTCACTAGTGGTTGGTGATCAGTTTCTATTTGGATAGGTCTGCCATAAATATAATCAATGAACTTCGAACATGCAAACATTACTGTCAAAACTTCTTTTTCTATTTGAGCATAATGCATCTCTATTTGAGTTAATGTTCTTGATGCATAAGCAACAGGTATGCCTTCTTGAAGACATGCTGTGCCAAGGCCGTACCTTGAAGCATCACAAAAAAAGTTACAGATTTGTGAACATCATAATATCTCAATGTAGGTTGTTGTTGTGTCTTTCGGCTTTTAGGGGGTCGCCACAGCGGAACTCCGGTCCACTAATGATTGGTAGTTGATTTTTACATGCCGAGTTACCAGCCCTGATGGTTAACCTTCAACGAAGGTACGCCCATTCACGCATGTTTCCACACAGAAGATGCTGTAGCTGAGAATCGATCCGGACAGCATCTTACTGTGAGGCGACAACTTTTCCGCAGCACCACCACCGTGGGATAATATCTCAATGTAGGTAGACTGGCAATTTTCTTCTTCAGAATATCAAATGCTCTTTGGTATTGTCCCAATCAGGACCAGTTTATATTTTTGCTTGTCAACTCATGTAATGGTGCAGAAAGTTCACTCAAGTCTGGGATGAACTTTCCTAAATAGTTAACCATACCTAGAAAACACTGTAAAGATGTGCCATTCTCTGGAACTGGCATTTCAGCAATTGTTGTTTGCTTGGATAGATCTGGTTATAAGCCAGATCTTGTAAACAAATGCCTCATATAATAACTTATTTCAGTATAAATTTACAATGTTAAGTTGTCAATCGCGCCTTCATTCTTGCTTGATGGGTTCGGAGCCGATCCCTCGGCT
Source organism: Protopterus annectens (assembly GCF_019279795.1). Classification (NCBI taxonomy): domain Eukaryota; kingdom Metazoa; phylum Chordata; order Ceratodontiformes; family Protopteridae; genus Protopterus; species Protopterus annectens. The sequence continues at coordinate 1,097,460,381 of NC_056747.1, read as the reverse complement.
CTGGCGCACTTGCTAAGCTCGAGAGTCACTTTTACCAGCTCGAGGCAGCCCCATATCCCATGATGCAAGGCGGTAAGCCAGATCTCGCTTGCCGCCGCGCTATGAGGTCCTCCTTTACCAGCTCCTGGTAAGTGATTCACTTTTTGATATTTAAGCCTTTTGCTAAAAACTTTAATTTTTAGTTTTAAGTTAATTATATATTTTCTGACAGAAAATCCCTGTCTCTTCTAATTTTTTTTTTTTTTTTTTTTCAAACCATCCTTTCCCCCTCCCTGTGTGTGTGTGTTGTTTTGTTTTTAGTTTTTTGGTTTTTTTTTTTAATTTAATTCTTGGACTGTGTGTGTGTGTGTGTGTTGTGCATGTCAAGGGGAGGGGAGAGGGTCTTTAAGTTTTGACTCGGTTGTGTCAGAAGATGCAGTCTCTGAGAGTCACACACACTGCTTGCCTTGCCTGCTGGGGCCTTCACCTGCAGGACTCAGTGGACTTTGTCATTCCTTCAGCCAGAGAGTCCTGCAGGAAGAACGTAATAAAGCTGATACTTTAGGGTTCTGGCCGGAGAGGGCTCGGCTCCCAGGGCTCCATTAAAATCAAAGCAATCTCCAAGGCCCAGGCAAGTGTGTCTAAGCCTGTGGCCTCGGCCTCGCCGCTCTGTCGTCGAGATCGGCTGCTGCCGATTCTGGCTGGCTTACTTCGCCGCACCGGGCGCTATCGGCGGTGCCGTGCCTCGCTCGCCCCGGTCGTCGACCCCCGGCGGGTTCCGACCACCGTATGTGCATGGCATCAGCTCCGGGCCCTCACCGCACCGCTCGGGCACCGCTACTTTGGCTTTGTGGCGGCGACGGCCGCTGGAGCGTACGATCGTCTTCGCTTCGGCCCGACAGATAAGTCTTTCGGGCCGACAGGATTCCAGGAAGAGGTCGAGGTCTCTTGGAGGTTCAAAGAGGTCGCGTCTTTCTTCTCCTTTCGGAACGGAGCATCGAGCACCGATCTTCGGAGCGGAGAGACCATCAGACCATGACCAGAGAGAGGTCAGAGCAGATTACTTAAGTCACAGGTACTGGCCCAAATGTTACATAGTCCGCTCCCCAACAGCTGTTGGTCCACACCACACCTCACAGGCAGACCCCTTCACCCACCCCCGACAGGTGTTGGAGTTCCTCCTTCCCCTCAGCCGGGAGGTGGGGAGAATTGAGAACCCTTGCTGGTACGGCTGGACCCTCTTATCTCCTTCTCTCTATCTCCTTCTCTATCTACTCTCGTCGGTCTTTGAGGGGTGAGTTCGGTGACCCTGGTCGACCTTGTCCCCCCCCTGTCCTCCGCCCCTTGGAGCCTCCCGCGTTGGTTCCCCTTGCCCTGCTCTTCGGGTGAGCCTCGGCCTTTCGGTCTTCCTCCGGCCTTCCTCTGGCCGACTTCCCTTTGGTTCCCTCTGAGTTCCTAGTTCTCTTCGACCTGAAGAGGAGGGGAGTGCCTGGGAGGAGCAAGGTGTGTGTTCCAGAGTGGCCTCTATAGTGCTCTTGCTGCAGTCTCTGTCACTCCTCTCTCTCCCTCCCTCTCATCTTTCTCTTCTCCTTTCTTCCATTCTCTTCCCCTCTCCCCTCTGATGTTTCGGGAGATCCCCCGGAAACTCCTTCGAGGGTTCAACAGATCCTCCAGGTTCGAGGAACACCTAGAGAAACCCTGAGGAAGAGAGTCAGCTGTCTCCCCCTGATGATGTGTCTCCTTCGACTTTGATGAGTCACCAGGGATCCCTCCTCCTCCAGACATCCTCAACTCTCTTAATCAGAGGAAACTGGCCCTACAAGAACACCTCTGAGCCCTCCCCCCTCCAGTGGTTCCCACCCCTCCCCCAGTATACCTAGGTTCGTCTGCTTTCGACCCCTCCACCTCCTGGTGTGTCCCGTGAGGCCCCTCCTGACTCTGAGGCCCACTGGAGGAGGCTACTCTTCAAAATTTATGCCTGCGCCCGCTTTAAGGCATTCAAGGGTGTCCCCACCCCGCTGACATCCTCACTAAGGGTGTCTCCCGCTGATGCATAGAGGAGGTCCTAGCCCATGGGAGGGCCGGACTGCGATCCTTTTCGTAGCGACCATTCCTCTATAATAGGACTCTAGGACCTGGATAGATAGAGGCAAGCTGATAAACTAAGGACGGGTGAAGTAGTACAGATAGAGCTACTGCAACAGGAGCTGGAAAAGACGCTTCTCAGCTGAGCTGGCAGAAACCATTGCAACCAGGAGCTCAAGCAGATTATGCTGCTGGGATTGGAGTAAGCTAGGAATTGTGCTATGTGTGGCCAAACTCCGCCAAGCCTGGATGCGGCTATGTGATTTTGCTGGATCCTTTACGGTGCTTCACAATTCCCTCCTTGATGGGTCAGTGATGTTTGCTTTGATGGGTGAGCTTGCTTTGAATTTTAAAGGACAGGACGGCAAGACTTTTTTTTGTGTCCTTTGAAAGACTTTTTCCAGGGTGGAGTCTGTTTTCCAAATTTTCTTGAACATCCCAAGGGTCCTTCTGTGGGAATAGGTGAATCCCACCGACAGAGAGTGGGTTACCCCCCCCAGAGGTCAGAAAAGGTGGTTCCGGGTCAATGGCTAGGAGTCCAAAGCCAGGAGAGAGGGGGGAACAACAAAAGAGAGGATGAAGGAGGCTCTCTGACAAAGCGGCAAGATGAGAAGTTCGGCTGTCCCTCAGAGAGGCTTGGAGGGGAATCTCATCACTGTACCCAGAAGCCTGGCATTCCCTCATCCAAGGCAGAAAGTACAGTCCACTCAATCACCCTTCTTACATATTCCTTTCCAGGAAAGTCCAGTCCCTTCCGAAATTTTCCTTCCAAGAGTCCACCTTCCCAAGGGAAAATTCAATTCAGAGTCAATCCAAACTAAAAAGAGCCATTCAGCCAGTTACAATAGACCATTCAGAGACGGAGAAGACTAGAGACCAAACTGGTCCCCAAAAGACGGAAGACAGGAGACCAATGATGGATCTCAGTTCGCCAAACTTCAAGGTCAGGGAAAGAAACAAAAAGTCTGGTCAGGGACAACTCAAGCCTCAACAAGAAGACACAACAAAGATCTCAGAAGACTCAGATCCTCTTGTGCTCAATTCATCTTCAGGATGCGCATCTTCAGAAGGAGGATGCGTACTATCACATCAAAATTCACAGACGCCCAGGAGATTTCTCCGCTGCTGGGGTCCAGTCATTTCCAGTTCAGCGCCCTGCCCTTTGTTCTCACTACAGCCCCCAGAGTGTTCACCAAATGCATGGCAGTGGTCACGGCTCACCTGAGACGTCAAGGATTCCAGGTGTTTCCGTATCTCGACGACTGGCTCCTGTCAGCCACCACCAGGCATCAGCTTATACAAGCCAGGGATTACACAATAAACCTTTGTTCTCATTTGGGCATCTCGATCAACTTCGAAAAGTCATCCTTATCGGCCTGCCAGTCTATTACCTTCATAGGCGCAAACTTAAACACTGTTCGGATGTCAGCTACCCTTACAGATCAAAGAGTTTCAGACATTCAGAGTCATGTCAGGATCATTCTGGCCAACAAGAAAGTACAGGCCAGAATGGTTCTAAAGGTATTAGGTCTCATGGCTGCGCCCATTACTCTTCTTCCCTGGCTCGATTCTACATGCGCCTTCTTCAGTGGATGCTGTTCACACAATGGTCATACCAACAACTTCCAATGCGTCACCAGATTCTGGTGACACAGACATGCAAAGAGCATCTTGCTTGGTGGATCACATCTCCTCAGGTTCACCAAGGCAGGTACTTTGTACCCCCATCCCCGATAGCCACTGTCACCACGGATGCCTCCCTGATCGGGTGGGGGGGTCATTATCAGGGCAGGATGGTTCATGGGACGTGGCAGCCATTCGAGTACCATCTGCACATAAATGTCCTGGAGATGAGAGCAGTGCTTTTAACGCTGCAAGCCCTCAACGACTTTCTTCCCGTAGGGACAATTGCAGTCCACACAGACAACATGTCTGTAGTTTGGTATATCAACAAACAGGGCGGAACCAAGTCCTACCCCTTGTGTCGAGAAGCGCTCAGACTATGGCAATGGGCGATCTCCTCTCATCGGTTTCTGGTAGCAACGCATATCCCTGGGAAAACCAACATTGTAGCGGACAGATTGAGCAGAGCTATTCTCATGCCTCACGAGTGGTCTCTCAAGCAATCTATAGCGGAAGAGATTTTCTGGAATGGGGTCGTCCATGTTGCGATCTTTTGCTACTCCCCAAAACAGCAAATGTCCAGACTTCTTCTGCCTCTTCCTCTATCAGGCCATCCCCAGAGACGCTCTGACCCAGGATTGGCCCCAGGGACTTCTTTATGCCTTCCCTCCATTTCCTCTGATCCCTCAGGTTATCCAGAAAGCTACCGCTTTGAGAGCCAAATTGATTCTCATTGCCTTACTGGCCTCGACAAGTTTGGTTCCCGTTCCTCCATCATCACCTTTTGGTGCAGCCGTGGCATCTGGACCCAGTGCCAGATCTTCTGATTCACCAATCGGGTCAGCTGCACCGGTCAATCCCTTCTCTCAACCTCACAGCATGGTTGCTCCACTTCCTTCCTTAGCCAGGCTTCCTTTGATCTCTAACCCAGTTAGAGACATCATAGTAGCTTCGCTAAAATCCTCTACCAGGAGGATTTATACAAGCAAATGGAAACGTTTCTCTTATTGGGCTAAGGCCAAGAATATTGATCCTTTTACTGCCCCTGTTCAGGCAGTCCTGGACTTCTTAGCAGAGATTTTTCATGCAGGCTCCTCTTCTTCCACAGTCAGAGTTCAATTGGCTGCTATTTCCAATTTTCATGTCGGGATAGCAGATCATAATATTATGTCCCATAGGCTCTGCAGGGCCTTCTTGAAAGGAATTTTCCTACTAAAGCCTCCAATCAGGAATCCTCCTCCTCAGTGGGATCTAAATTTAGTGCTGACATCCTTGATTCTTCCCCCCTTGGAGCCAGCTGCTTCTTGTTCCCTGAAATATCTTTCTTGGAAAACTTTATTCCTAGTGGCTATTACATCGGCCAGGAGGGTGTCTGAACTTCATGCTCTTCGGTTCGACCCCTATTTGGTTTTTCACAAAGACAGAGTATCTTTGAGAACTAACCCAACCTTTTTGCCTAAGGTTGCTTCAAAGAACAATTTGAATCAATCCATTGATCTCCCTGTATTTTTCCCTAACTATTCAGATAGAGCTGAACAAAAGCTACATTATCTTGATGTCCACCGTCAACTTAGATATTATTTGGACAGAACAAAAATTTAGAAAATCTGATCAACTTTTTGTTTCCTATTCTGGTATTATAAAGGCCTTCCTGTTTCTAAAGTGACCTTGTCCAGATGGCTTTCTTCGGTCATCTCTGAAATTTATCTGCTCGGGAAAACAGCTGTGCTCAAAACCTAAAGCACATTCAACTAGGAGCTTAGCTACTTCTACAGCTTTTCAAGCTAGACTTCCTTTAGACACTATTTGTGCAGCGGCCACTTGGGCCACTCCTCACACTTTTGTTTCCCATTACAAATTGGACTTGGCCTCCAGGGACAGAGCCAGTTTTGGCTCTACAGTCCTCAAGAGTTTGTTCCATTGAGCCACCCAGGATAGAGGTGCTAGGGACGCGGTCCCATCAAGCAAGAATGAAGGCGAGATTGACAACTTAAAAAGTTATGTACCTACCATAACGTTCCATGTTAGTTGTCTTCTCGCTTTTCCTCCTTCCTCCCGACTCCCCTGGCCTGGACAGACCTTGTTATAAGAAACTGTTATGCTGAAGACCATTCAGACCTGGTCCTTCTTCCATCTGTAAGTTTTCTTTCTTCCTTTGGGAAGTATTTTATGCTTGGTGCTATTGCCCTTTGTCATCAAACGAGATCTGGGTACTTACCGCCTTGCATCATGGGATATGGGGCTGCCTCGAGCTGGTAAAAGTGACTCTCGAGCTTAGCAAGTGCGGGATCGGCTCCGAACCCATCAAGCAAGAAAGAAGGCGAGAGAAGACAACTAACATGGAACGTTATGGTAGGTGCATAACTTCTTATTTCTGATGATTCAATTTGAGATTTACTCTACGTGCATAGTCTAGAACATTCCTGAGATTTCTGTCATGTTCATCTTTACCACTGCCTCCAACAATAATGTTATCTACTAAAATAGCACACAGATAACCCAAAAAAATTTGTTCCATGACATGTTGAAATACCTCACTGGCAGAATTAATTCCAAATGTCATTCTCAAAAATATGTATCTACCAACTGGTGTGCTGAATGTGGTTAACAATAAAGATTTGCGATCCAGCGAAATTTGCCAACAGGAGGTTTTTGCATCTAAGACTGAAAAAACAGTGGAATTTAGCATGACAGCAGCTACCTCTTGTACTGTACTCATTGGATGATGAGAATGCTTTAAGTGCTTTGCTTAAGTCTCTTGGATCAATACATACTCGAATATCATCTGAGCTTTTCCTATGAGCTACGACCATACAGGAGGATACCCATTCAGTCGGTTCTTTTACTGGAGTAAGGACATCTAAATTCACCATTTTGTCTATTTCTGCTTTTACTTTACTTTGCATTGCTACTGGAATCTTCCGTGCTGGTCAAACAACTGGGCTTACTTCATGGTTTAACTTCATGGAATATGTGACTGGAAGTTTACCAAGCTCTTCTCTGAAAATATCAGAATATTCACTAAATATATTCTGTGTAAAACTATTGTTGTTATTTAGACTTATATGGTGGACCTCTTTATTAAATGAAATCAGTCCTATTCTCAGATTGCCTTTGAGGCCTAACAGTGACTGCACATGTTTTTTGACTACGTAAAACTGCAAATCATAGCTGTTTCCAGCAGAATGGCATGAAAGAAATACTGCGCAATCAGTCTGAATCTCTTCACCACCATAAGCAACTAGTTTTGCACACTTTGCTGAATCAATTTTCTCACTAGCCTTTACTTTAGCAAACATTTGTGCTGACATAACATTGCACTTGGATCTAGTATCTACTTTATGCTCTACAGGTTTCCTATTAATTTGTACAGTACAAAATATTTCACTCTTTGCTGACAACTGATAATCTACTGTATTAACTGTTTCATTGATCACAGAGACACCATCAACAGAAATTTTGCTCACAGCTCTCAGAGTTTGCTACAGTCTCTATCTAATCTACTTGCTTCTTCGGATACTCTCTTTTAACATACATTTGTGACACTTTTGACTTGAAAAGCCTTTTGAAATTATTCTACTTTTTACATTTGTGACATTGCTGACCAAAAGCTAAACACTTTTCCCATGTAGGTTCATGACTGCCTCCATAATTGTGACAGTTAACAATGAGGTTGGGTGTGGTACTGCCTCTCAGTTTCTGTTTCTTTTCCATTTTAACTTTCTGATGCACACTATCAACATTTGCGCTAGCAGATACCGCAAACATGCTTTTCTCATTTGTAAACATATCTGTATGCTTTTCTATAATCTCATGCACTTGACAAATCTCAGAGGCTTTGCTCAATATTAATTCACTGTCTAGAAACAAAATCTTTCTCATTGCATCATTACTAACACCACATACAAGACAGTCTTTTATCAACTCATCTTGTAGATCACCAAATCTACATGTTTTTGCTTTATTTCTTAATTCGGTAGTATATGCTGCAGTAGTTTCACCAGACTTCTTGTGTAAAATTTGTGCCTTTCCATTGTAACATTCATTTCAGGGTTACACATTTCTCTAAATTTACATTTTAAGCACTCAGGATCTTCTCGCGTTTCAGCCTGTATCACAATATGGCAGTTCTCCCCCTCCCCTTTATACACAGCAGGTGCATACACAAATGAACGTTACTGCTCTGTGGCCTCTGAGGCAGCTAAATTGAGAAATATAAATGCCCTTGTATGTGCATCGTTATCAGAAAATGCAGCCTGTATGAAAATAGGGTCTATATTATAACAATGAACGATCAGATGATCGAATGTTTTTATATCCACCCCTAAATGTCGAAAATCCAAAATAGCGAATAACCAGAACAAAGATTTTTTTTTTCCCAGGAAAAAAAATCGCTGTTCCCAAAAACAAAACAAAACAAAAAAACCCATTAGTACCCCCTACTTAAATACACCAACTCCGAGATCGCACTACAGTGGAGGAAAAGGCACAACCGAGACGGCTGGCCCAGTGATTTCTTTCCCTGGGAAAAAATTTGCTGTTCTGGCCATTCGCTATTTTGCTGGTTCGACATGTAGTGTTCGCTCTAACAGCATGCAATCATCTGATCGTTCGCTGTTCTAAAGTAGACCCTGAAAATATTATATTCTTGCTCAAACACGTGCCACTTCTCAGAAATATTATTATCAAACACCAGGAGTTCAGGTCTGCAAAATCCTTCTTCCATAACAACAAAGTACTTTTGAACATAAGTATAGACTTGGTACTTGTAATTTTGCTCAAGTGCACAACAACCTGTCTGAAAATGCTTTACTTTAAAACTGCAAATGCCTCAAACACTCCGGACACTTCGGACAGTATGAAAAGTGTTAGTTACTGTGAAAAAGTCAAACATTGTGAAAAAATCTGGACATTTTAGCCTTTTTAAACATTTTAAACACTTTGGAAATTATTTCAAACACTTTAAATATTATGCCGCTATCTCGGACATCTTGGAAATTGCTTTGAACACTTTGAATGCTATACCACATGTTTGGCGATGAAAATCATTTGAAACCAGTTTAAGTAACTTTGAAATGTATCTACAAACACCATCATATTGGGTGACTTCAACTACCCGAATATAGACTGGGAACATTACTCAAGCCCTAACTTTCTAGCCCAACGATTCCTGAAGTTCATAAAGTCAAATGCCATGGAACAGCTAGTCACTGTTCCCACGAGAGGAGAAAATATACTAGATCTCATTATCACAAACATGGGGACAAAATGCTCCACATCGGAAGTATATCTCTCATTGGTGAGATCTGATCATAAACTAATCTCACTGGAAATCCACATCCCGCCCCCACCCCAAACAAAAAAGACAAATAAAACCAAGACTCTTTCCACAAAGGGCAAACGTCCAGTCTGGTGGACCCCAGCCATTAACAAACTTTACAATAAGAGGAGAAAGCTATTACATGATAGAACAAAATCCATAAAAGGGAAGTCACCCTGATCATTATTAGTAAAAAAATACGAGCACTCATAAAATCAACTAAGGCCAATTTTGAGATAAAAATTGCCATGGATTCAAAGGACAATCATAAGGCCTTTTTCAGCTATGTTAGGAACCTGGGTGGAAACTCCCAGATATGCTCAGAATTAGTCCAAAATGATACAAAAATCACTGAACCCACAGACATTGCCAACATACTGGCAGACAGGTTCAGTGCAAACTTCACCCCTCTCCCCCCCCTAAAGGAGAGATAACTATCCCAGCGGAGTGTAGCCTCCCAGACATCTCAAATGCTCTGGTGAAAGCTGCTCTCTCTAAAGCTAAAACACAGCTTCAATGGGACCGGATGGTGTCCCCGGCTGTGTGCTATCTGAGCTAAATGAGGAATTAAACCCGCACATAAGGCAGCTGTTTAATCTCAGCCTTACCACAGGATACGTGCCCAAGGAGTGGTGTACGGCAACTGTGGTCCCACTCCACAAAGGCGGTGCCTCTACAGACCCTGGTAATTACCGCCCATAAGCTTAACAAGTCTAGTTTGCAAAGCTATGGAGAGGATCATAATGGAGCTCATAAACAAAGATATAGGGGACTTGCAGACATTGGACCCGACCCAGTTTGGCTTCAAGGGAAGATCATGCCTTTTGAACTTGGTCGACTTCTTCGAAACAGTCACCAAGGCCATTGATGAGGGAAAGGCAGTCTATACAGCCTACCTTGACCTTGCAAAGGCTTTCGACACAATACCCCACTTGGGTATTGTAGAAAAACTAACCCATATGTCACAAGATGGGTTGCAAACTGGCTTAAGGACAGAACCCACAGGGTTAAAGTTGCTGGCGCTATGTCAGACTCCAAGCCGGTCACAAGTGGTGTCCCACAGGGCTCGGTCCTTGGCCTCCTATTGTTCGGCATCTACTTCTCAGAAGTACAGGCCAACATGGGAGGACTTTGGCTGACAAAGTTTGCAGACGACTGCAAACTGGGCGCCATAGTGGAAAGTGCATCGGACAAGGATATCCTTCAGAAGGGACTCACGGAAACAGATGGGTGGTGCCAGAGCCATGGCCAGAAGTTAAACACCAAAGAAATGTATAGTCATACCCTTCGGGAAAAACAAGGTAACCCCAAGCTACCATATAGGTGGCAATCCACTAAGCACAGAAGAGGTTATCAGGGACCTGGGGACCCAGGTTGACAGTGGCCTTTCTTTTGACACTCACGTTGCTAAAGTGGTTAGAAAGACCTTCTACATTGCCCACCTGATCATGAAGGGATTCACATCCAGATCTAGTGAGGTCATTGTTCCCCTGTACTCTTCACTTATCAGACCAATAATCGAGTACAATGCCCCATTCGGGATGTATCTCACCCGACATCTGCAGCAATTGGAAAGACCCCAAAAGTTCCTCACCAAAAGGATAAAGGGACTCCAAAATCTGTCATATGCTGCCAGATTGAAGAAACTCCAGCTCTATTCAGTCGCATACCGTCTGCTCAGAGGTGACATGTGCCTGACATACAAGGCCACGTCCAACCCGGAATTAATGGACATGCTCCACCTCAAAAAATCCAAATCCACCAAAACCACTAGAGCAAGCGACTTAAACCTTAGCACGGACATAAATAGAACGTGCTGGAGGGCTAGATTTATCACTCAGAGACTCCCTATGCTGTGGAATAAAATCCGGGTCCATGTGAGGCAGAGCACCTCGCTGGCTCTGTTCAAGAGAAATCTTGACCTGTGGATGGGAGATCGTAGGTTTACCCCGGAATACATCTCTGTGTCACTGCTGAACAGAGGCACAACAAACTAATGGGCATAGTATTTTTTCATATAAGGGGTGGCGTAAGCCACAAAAATTTGGGCTAGGCTTATAAATGCCTTAGGGCAGATAGCCTAGTATAAACCTATGAACCTATGAACCTATGAATAACCGCAGACCTGTTTGTCAATTCAGTCCTGGATATTACTCCACTTCTAACTGTGTACCTCATGGTTTGTGAACTACTTCAATTTCAGATCCCATCCTGACACCATGTCGCATGTCTTGCATATTCAAATGAGACACTGAGGCTGGGTATGAGTTCAAGTAATTTATTATACATACACACATCAGGAGCTGTAACTTGTACATATACTTTATACTTCATATGCTTACTGACTGACTTGTTACTTCTAACATACACACGTGCAGCTGCACTCAAGCTTACATTCACACTGACTACACAAAGTGGCACTGATCTCACACATGCTCAGTAACTTATATGCATGTGCTGTTTAGCTACAGTGGCTGACTAGGTTCAATATATATATACTAATCTACAGTAAGATGAAAATATGTAATTTTAAAATTGTAGTAGTAACACATTAATTCACATGACACTATATTTTTGCGCTTGAACCATTTGTTAAGGTCACTAGTTTTAGTTTTGGAGATGACAGAGACTAGAGATGCATTTTTTTTGTCATTGGTTTCAATTTTTCATTCATTCTCACTCCAGAAAGTGTGTGTGCGTGCGTGCATGCGTGTATATGTGTGTGTGTGTGTGTGTGTGTGTGTGTGTGTGTGTGTGTGTGTGTGTGTGTGTGTGTGTGTGTGTGTGTGTGTGTGTGTGTGTGTGTGTGGGTGTGTTGTGTTTTGGTGGACAGGGAAAGAAAAAATGCTGTGATGCTGTGGAACATCAGATAGTAAGCTGGTAGTAATATTGCATTTTGTTCCTGCCTGTGCGGTTCCATGTTATAAGGAATGAACTATTCTTTGTTTACTGGAATGATGAAGAAAACTGCTTTAGTGCTGGCTGCCCACTTCAGTGACAGGTTTTGTTAAAAGTCTAACTTTCTAGCCCAACGATTCCTGAAGTTCATAAATTCAAATGCCATGGAACAGCTAGTCACTGTTCCCACGAGAGGAGAAAATATACTAGATCTCATTATCACAAACATGGGGACAAAATGCTCCACATCGGAAGTATATCCCTCATTGGTGAGATCTGATCATAAACTAATCTCACTGGAAATCCACATCCCGCCCCCACCCCAAACAAAAAAGACAAATAAAACCAAGACTCTTTCCACAAAGGGCAAACGTCCAGTCTGGTGGACCCCAGCCATTAACAAACTTTACAATAAGAGGAGAAAGCTATTACATGATAGAACAAAATCCATAAAAGGGAAGTCACCCCTGATCATTATTAGTAAAAAAATACGAGCACTCATAAAATCAACTAAGGCCAATTTTGAGATAAAAATTGCCATGGATTCAAAGGACAATCATAAGGCCTTTTTCAGCTATGTTAGGAACCTGGGTGGAAACTCCCAGATATGCTCAGAATTAGTCCAAAAGGATACAAAAATCACTGAACCCACAGACATTGCCAACATACTGGCAGACAGGTTCAGTGCAAACTTCACCCCCCTCTCTCCCCCTAAAGGAGAGATAACTATCCCAGCGGAGTGTAGCCTCCCAGACATCACAAATGTGCAGGTGAAAGCTGCTCTCTCTAAAGCTAAAAACACAGCTTCAATGGGACCGGATGGTGTCCCCGGCTGTGTGCTATACGAGCTAAATGAGGAATTAAACCCGCACATAAGGCAGCTGTTTAATCTCAGCCTTACCACAGGATACGTGCCCAAGGAGTGGTGTACGGCAACTGTGGTCCCACTCCACAAAGGCGGTGCCTCTACAGACCCTGGTAATTACCGCCCCATAAGCTTAACAAGTCTAGTTTGCAAAGCTATGGAGAGGATCATAATGGAGCTCATAAACAAAGATATAGGGGACTTGCAGACATTGGACCCGACCCAGTTTGGCTTCGTCAAGGGAAGATCATGCCTTTTGAACTTGGTCGACTTCTTCGAAACAGTCACCAAGGCCATTGATGAGGGAAAGGCAGTCTATACAGCCTACCTTGACCTTGCAAAGGCTTTCGACACAATACCCCACTTGGGTATTGTAGAAAAACTAACCCATATGTCACAAGATGGGTTGCAAACTGGCTTAAGGACAGAACCCACAGGGTTAAAGTTGCTGGCGCTATGTCAGACTCCAAGCCGGTCACAAGTGGTGTCCCACAGGGCTCGGTCCTTGGCCTCCTATTGTTCGGCATCTACTTCTCAGAAGTACAGGCCAACATGGGAGGACTTTATTGACAAAGTTTGCAGACGACTGCAAACTGGGCGCCATAGTGGAAAGTGCATCGGACAAGGATATCCTTCAGAAGGGACTCACGGAAACAGATGGGTGGTGCCAGAGCCATGGCCAGAAGTTAAACACCAAAGAAATGTATAGTCATACCCTTCGGGAAAAACAAGGTAACCCCAAGCTACCATATAGGTGGCAATCCACTAAGCACAGAAGAGGTTATCAGGGACCTGGGGACCCAGGTTGACAGTGGCCTTTCTTTGACACTCACGTTGCTAAAGTGGTTAGAAAGACCTTCTACATTGCCCACCTGATCATGAAGGGATTCACATCCAGATCTAGTGAGGTCATTGTTCCCTGTACTCTTCACTTATCAGACCAATAATCGAGTACAATGCCCCATTCGGGATGTATCTCACCCGACATCTGCAGCAATTGGAAAGACCCCAAAAGTTCCTCACCAAAAGGATAAAGGGACTCCAAAATCTGTCATATGCTGCCAGATTGAAGAAACTCCAGCTCTATTCAGTCGCATACCGTCTGCTCAGAGGTGACATGTGCCTGACATACAAGGCCACGTCCAACCCGGAATTAATGGACATGCTCCACCTCAAAAAATCCAAATCCACCAAAACCACTAGAGCAAGCGACTTAAACCTTAGCACGGACATAAATAGAACGTGCTGGAGGGCTAGATTTATCACTCAGAGACTCCCTATGCTGTGGAATAAAATCCGGGTCCATGTGAGGCAGAGCACCTCGCTGGCTCTGTTCAAGAGAAATCTTGACCTGTGGATGGGAGATCGTAGGTTTACCCCGGGAATCATCTCTGTGTCACTGCTGAACAGAGGCACAACAAACTAATGGGCATAGTATTTTTTCATATAAGGGGTGGCGTAAGCCACAAAAATTTGGGCTAGGCTTATAAATGCCTTAGGGCAGATAGCCTAGTATAAACCTATGAACCTATGAACCTATGAATAACCGCAGACCTGTTTGTCAATTCAGTCCTGGATATTACTCCACTTCTAACTGTGTACCTCATGGTTTGTGAACTACTTCAGTTTCAGATCCCATCCTGACACCATGTCGCATGTCTTGCATATTCAAATGAGACACTGAGGCTGGGTATGAGTTCAAGTAATTTATTATACATACACACATCAGGAGCTGTAACTTGTACATATACTTTATACTTCATATGCTTACTGACTGACTTGTTACTTCTAACATACACACGTGCAGCTGCACTCAAGCTTACATTCACACTGACTACACAAAGTGGCACTGATCTCACACATGCTCAGTAACTTATATGCATGTGCTGTTTAGCTACAGTGGCTGACTAGGTTCAATATATATATACTAATCTACAGTAAGATGAAAATATGTAATTTTAAAATTGTAGTAGTAACACATTAATTCACATGACACTATATTTTTGCGCTTGAACCATTTGTTAAGGTCACTAGTTTTAGTTTTGGAGATGACAGAGACTAGAGATGCATTTTTTTTGTCATTGGTTTCAATTTTTCATTCATTCTCACTGCAGAAAGTGTGTGTGCGTGCGTGCGTGCATGCGTGTGTATATGTGTGTGTGTGTGTGTGTGTGTGTGTGTGTGTGTGTGTGTGTGTGTGTGTGTGCGCGCGTGTGTGTGTGTGTGTGTGTGTGTGTGTGTGTGTGTGTGTGTGTGTGTGTGTGTGTGTGTGTTGTGTTTTGGTGGACAGGGAAAGAAAAAATGCTGTGATGCTGTGGAACATCAGATAGTAAGCTGGTAGTAATATTGCATTTTGTTCCTGCCTGTGCGGTTCCATGTTATAAGGAATGAACTATTCTTTGTTTACTGGAATGATGAAGAAAACTGCTTTAGTGCTGGCTGCCCACTTCAGTGACAGGTTTTGTTAAAAGTCTCACTAATCTCTGTTCATCCTCCTCACCATATGCAGAGTAAGTTGATGCTACATTTTCATTGATTATTGCAACACAAGGGACTTAAACTTTCATCAAAGTGCACTTAATTACTGTTCCACGTCTGCAGATTTCATTTCCTGTCTTCTCAGTAGAGACTGGCTCTAGGTAATGCTTCACAGTTGCTTAATAACTCTTGCTTTTCTTAAACAGAGTTTATGTTAACAAACAGAATTTGGAGAGTTGCGTGTGTGTGTGTGTGTGTGTGTGTGTGTGTGTGTGTGTGTGTGTGTGTGTGTGTGTGCGCGTGTACATGCTCACGTGTGTGTTTGAGGTGTGTGTGTTTATGTGTCTGTGTGCATGGAGATATGTGTGCATGTGTCTGTCTGTGTGTCTCTGTGGCTGTATGTGTCTGTGCAGCTGTGTGTGTGTGTGTGTGTGTGTGTGTGTGTGTGTGTGTGTGTGTGTGTGTGTGTGTGTGTGTGAGAGAGTTTTTGCATTGTGGGGATAATACTGCTCATATGAAAATAACAGCAGATTTACCATTTCAGTGCTGCACTTCACAGGTTAATTTCCCACTACTTACTTTTAATATGTGACATGGGAAATCTGGCCAGTATTCAGGGAAAACGGCTGAGCTAAATTGCTTTAGCCTTTTTCGCAAGTATAAAACTGTACAAAAATTGCGTTTTTGGAGTTTTAACTCATGGTGGCTAAGGGTGTAAATCAGGTAAACTCTTTACACCAACTGAATTCCTTTTCTGAGCATCTCTTTACAGAGGTCAAGGCATGTCTAAATCTGACCTAACTTACACTTGGAAAACATATTTTATATAATATGATCATACACAGGATTTCTTATCTGAAAACAATGTTTTTTTATGCTTGCAGGGGACAACAGTTAAAAAAAGTAAATTTCTTAAATGTGAACAGGCTAGCATTATTTACTATGTGAGGTGGGACTAAGGGACTATGATACAAAAATTGAAGCTTGGGGCTTTGGGTTAGTTTGTCTCAATCTATTTGTGAAACCTATCTGGGCAAAATACTTTATGGCTGATCTCACATTGTCATCCCTGAAAATGTCCATAAACTGACTTCATTTTTGTGAAATGCTACATTTATTTTTGTATATAATGTACAGCACTAATGCACAAGATAACATTAAAGAAATGTATGCCAGATGGAGACAGAGTCCTTGCTTTTCACTGCTCATCTGTCTGTGTAGAAGGGTGTACCCCAGATAGATGTCTGTTTATACATCCAATCCATGTTCATTTCTGCATCTGTGGATCAGGGCTAGCATATGTTCACCTCCTCCAGAATTACTGAGATTCACTGAGTAAGTTCTGAATATATATTAGGCAATAGGAATATGATAACAATATTTATGTGTTTAGTGCAGCTTTGGCTTGAATTTCAAATCCTGATATGCCATACTTTGTACTTCAATGTGATTTAGAAGTTACAACATTAAGTTTTTATAAAAAGCACATGGCCAAGGGTCAGTGGGGGTTATATGTAGATACAGTTGCTTAAGTCTGACTATGACATTTGAACTACTATTGCATGGAGACATGCAGAACTTGGTTTGCATTAATATTGCTATCTTTGATGAAATACAGGGGTGTGAATTATTTTTATACTTCCTCTGGCCTGTGCCACCTGTCTCACCAGGCTTTGTAGAATTTTTGGGCTTTAAAAAGCTGTTGCTGTTTTATAATTGTTTCTGTGGACACAGAACCTCTATTGAAACTTTTTATTTTTGCCACTCCCAAACCTGCAGACAATATGACTACTCGCACCAATCATGCTTGCCCCCTATAGTGAGGCCAGAACTGATGGTGGCATGGCCATTACACTGAGAGCCATCAGGGATAGTGTTGCTTAGACCCCCTTACCTTGCATGCTGCAGTTAGAACTCAAGGGGGTGGGAGCACAGCCGGTGTAGCATTACTTGAATGCAGTCATGCTGCATGTGGACCCTTTAATAAAATTGCTTCCACTAGAGCCAGCCTTAGGTGAAATGGATCCCTAGGCAAAGGATAGCATGGTACCTGCCTGTTTCCAATCTTCCCTAACCTCTCAACACTTTAGAGCCTCTCTTAACTTCTCCCTGCCTCAGCACCCCCTCCCATTCCATCCATATCTTTTTCTTGTTTTGTTCACACTTTGTCTTACTCTTCAGCTTCTTTCCTCAAGCTTTCAACACACCCTAACTGGCCAAGTGTGCACTGTAATAACTGTGAAGGAAATGACTGCCTTAAGCCAGGAGTCATGGGGATCTAGATGCTCTGAGGTTTATTTTGGTGCATTTCCAAGCCTTTTGATCTGCGTTTTTCTTTCACACATTTTTGGATGATCCTAAAAATTATGGACATTTCTCAATTGTTTCATGGCTGTTCATTTTGGCTGTTTATATGAGTGCGCATTATATTTTTATATAAAATCCAATATTAAGCATGTAGTGCTATATGCAGTTCTCAGTAGTATGTTTTGTTTACTATTGCATAGCTTGGACTCTAAATTGGCAGAATAACCACTCGCCATTTTTGTTTTGGGTTCATAAAATATATGGATTTTCTTTTTCTCTCTATGAATGGTTAGATTTCTTCATCTTGGACTTAAATAACTGAATTGGACACGGATCGTTACAATCTGGAAATGGCTTTTTGCATTCATGTGGTTTTTTTTGTATGTATACAATATGATTGCTTGTTTATATATTTTTTATACTTTTCTTATTGATGGTCAAAGCTTCTCCATGTTTGTGGTTTTCTTGATTTCAAAACATAAATAACAGCTTTGGGGTTTTGGGAATTTTTGGCGTTGTAATAAACATTGTGGGCTATTTTAAGATGCAGTTTGAGTTCTACTCCTCAACCAAACCTTACCGCTGATACTCCCCACTTCTCTACCTCACCTACCTGCTTAACTCCCATCCTAACCCATAGCAACCATGACACTAGGTAATACTGTTATAATCCTCACTTGCACTATTCTAGCTAATATTACATCCTAACAAACAGCTACAGTCATAACCCTCAACCATTTCCACTGCACTCTCTCATCAACTCCCCTCAAACACCCACTGCATAATTTCATTACCCAACCACAAACTACCTCCTCCCAGTACAACTACTGAATTACCAAACCCCCACCACATTTGAACACAAAATATCCATAAAATACAACAATTTTTTACTGTATATATAAAACAGATTCTCAACACTCTTTCTAAACTTGGTCTCAGTGGAGATGTGCACCCCAACCCTGTCCCCCCAATCACCAACATCTCAACAAACCCCCTTTCAACTAACTCCCCCATCATCCAAATCACAAGCAACAAAAACCCAAATGACCTCCTCATTATGTCTCTTAACATTAAAAGCATCTGTAATAAAATCCAAGACCTCCATGCCTACATAAGCCTCTACTCCCCTGCCATCCTTATCCTAACCGAATTGTGGCTCAAACCTCACATCAAAAGTGAGGAAATACTTCCTCCTGGATACAACATCCTCTGTAAGGACAGACTATCCAGAAAAGGAGGAGGTGTGGCACTGTTGTACAAACACCACCTCAATATACAAATTCTCACCAATTCAGCTCCCCAGTTTGACAAGGAGGAAATACTTTACACCTCCTTCAAATTAAACCCTAACAAATCAATCAACATTATAGAGTGCTATTTCCCACCAGGTCAAAATATACCTCCCCTATAAAACCTACTAGACTGGGCCAATCTCTCCCCACCCCAAGAAATTATCATCCTCGGGGACTTTAACATCAGTTGGCTATCCTGCAGTAGCAAACAGCCAGCCCTCCACCTAAATCTCCATGGTTTCTCTTAGTTAATACAAACCCCCACTAGGATCAATAAAAACCCCAATAACCACACCATTTTTGACTGGGTCTTAGTTAACAAAGCTCCCCACACCTACCTAGCAGGCTGTTTACCTGACTCCCTCAGTGATCATTCCCTGACCTTCCTACTAAAAAATCACATTAATGATTGCAAACCCATTACCCACAGATTTATTTGCAACAAAGCTAATTTTAACCCCAACTATTTTACCTCCTCCCTCCAGAAAGTAAACTGGTCACCTCTAAAGTACCTCAACCTGGATGAAGCAGTCCATTTCTTTAACAGTACCTTCCTCAACATCCTTAACTCCCATGCCTCCCTGAGAAACACCAGAATCAGAACTAAGAGCTCCCCCTGGCTACAAAAAAACACCAGGGGCCTTATGAAAACCAGGGATAAAACATGGGAACGCTGGCGCATAACTAAAAACCCCTCAGACAGGCAACTTTTCCTTGAACTATGTAGCAAGGTTAAAAAGCAAGTAAAAGCAGACAAAGCCCTTTTCTATCAGACTTCCCTAAACTCCTCCCAAAACAACTCCAAGCAGTTTTGGTCCACTATTAACTCTGTACTCTGCCCAGGAAAAGTAAGAACCCCCCTACCAACCACCTCTCTCTCCACCAGTACCATTGCTGATTCCTTCAATAAACACTTCACAGAATCCATTCTATCCCTAACAAAAAACACTTCCCTACACTAATTCCATCCTCACCCAACCCCAAACCACCCCTGCCTACCTTCTTTCTCTCCAGAGTACCCACCTCCTACATAAAAAGACTCATGACAAAACTAAAACCCACAAAACTAGCAGCTGACTGCCTGCCCGCTGATTACCTAAAGATAGCAGCTGATGTCCTAGCTTATCCTATTTCTATATTAATCAACTGCTCCATATCTGAATCCTATTGTACCCATGCTGTGGAAAATATCACACATCGTTCCCCTCCACAAAGGTGGCCCCTCCACTGACCTCTCCAACTACTACCCCATTGCCATCCTTTCCCCCCTCTCCAAGATATTCGAAAAATGCATCAACTCACAGGTCCCCAATTTCCGCCTTAACAATAACCTCCTCTCCAATACCCAGCATGATTTCAGACCACACCACAGCACAACAACAACCGCTCTCCTGTCCTTCACCAACACTATCCTCCATCACAAAAACAATGGCCTTCTCTCCTCTGCTGTATTTCTGGATCTATCGAAAGCCTTTGACATTATGTCACACAATCTACTATTCTCTGCTCTATCTGACCTCTCTTTCTCCACACCAGCCACAAACTGGTTCCACAGCTATCTACAAAGCCACCAGCAGTCATATGGGACAACAAGCTATCCCCTCACCTCCCTGTTACTCTCGGGGTTCCCCAAGGCTCCATCCTTGGCCCCCTACATTTCTCCCTTTTCACCAACAACTTGCACACTACCACCAAACATGCCTCCCTCATACAGTATGCAGATGATTCCACCCTCATCTGCACAGCCCCAACTCTAACAGAACTCCAACAGATCACCCAAGACTCTTTCTCTTCAGTTGAAAGCTGGCTATCTAATGTCCAGCTTCTCCTCAATCCAAATAAAACCAAACTCCTCATCTTCCAATCCTCGAATTCTACCCCAAACACTCCACATTTCACTATTCCAAGCCAAGGATAATATCTCCATTTCACCAACTGCCCACACAAAGCTACTTGGCTTACTGATAGACAATAATCTCAAATTAATTTGACACCCACATATTACTAACAATAAAAAAAGTTCTCAAAAAAATGGGTGCCTTATATAGAAGCCACCAATACCTCACCAAACCAGCAAGAATCTCTATCGCCAATTCCCAACTAATCTCCACCCTACTCTATGCATCACCCATACTTATTAATCTTAGACAGTCAGACCTACACAAACTCGAAGCCTACTACAATAAAATCGCAAAATTTGCCACTGGTGCCTCCTACCGCAGTCACCACTGTGTCTCTCTTAGAAACCTTGACTGGCTTGAACTCCCACAACTCCTACACCAAACTCAACTCACCTTTGCTCATAAACTAGTAAACCACCCTCTCCGTATCTCATTCCTCCATACAATTCTTAAACCCTATCACTCTTCTAGACCACTACACTCCTGCAACAAAATTCTAGTCCAGGTCACCAAAGCCAAAAACTCAGCAGGTGAAGCACTTTTTTCCTGCGCTATATCCAAGCTCTGAAACAACCTTCCCATTGCCATAACTACCTTTCCTTCCTGCTGTCTTTTCAAGACTGCACTTAAATCTCACCTAATTTCTCACTGGCTTTGTCCTTGTCCAAACCTCGACTAATAACCCCCCCCCCTTCAACCCTTCTCTCCTTTCCCAGATTTAGATAGAGTATCCTCTCTAGCACTATAAAACTGAACTGAAGATTACTCACTGCTTGTTAATCCTTCCAGGATTTAGTTATCTTTTAGTCTGTTATTATTGTTATCTAGTCACTGTCTAGAAAATTTGTAGAACAGTGTTTTACTTCTTATTTCTCAATGTTTGTAAATAGAGCTTACTAATCAATTGTACTGATTTTGCTCCTGTATTACTCCATGTCATGATCACTTCTACTGTATACATACCTTTATTGTTATTATTTTCCCATCTGCCATGTCTTTCTGTGGAGCTTTTCTCCCCAGGCCTCCGCTGAAAAAGGACCTGTGTCCAGTCGGAATTTCCCGGTAAACAAATGTAAATAAATAAATAAAATAAATAAATAAACAAATGATAACCTGAGGAAAACTTGGAAATTCAGTCTTATTTCATCTTCCAAGGCTGAAATATGTTGTGCTTAAAGCTTAATTTTCAGAGCTGAAGAAACAGTACTTCTCAGTAAAATTAGAAGGCAAATGTTTACCGTCCTGCATAAGCCATATCTGGGAATAGTGTCTGCCTTCCTACCCCCTAAAGTAAGTCATTTTCTGTGTTTCCCCTCTTGTTTCAGTTTGCTGCTGTTACTTTATACACAACCAATCACACACACACACACACACACACACACACACACACACACACACACACACACACACACACACACACACACACACACACACACACACACACACACACACACACACACGCACACACACACACACACACACACACACACACACACACACACACACACACACACACACACCATGCCTCCTACCCCTTACCCACACAGAAAGCCACTTTCTGTATATCCTGCTGATGTTAAAAACTGGGACACAAATGAAAGAAAAAAATGACCACAGTAATACATTTCAACTTGTTTCAGTTATGTATATATCAATAACATGTGTCTATATCCCCTAACTCTCAAAACATAGCCATTTGTATATACAAATGATGTTTGCTTGTGAAACAAATGATAAAATAATGATCACAGGAATGTTGCTCCATACTGATCTTCTTTGTACATTTCTTTGAGAAAAGTTAAAGAAATAATGATCCTATTGTCCCCAGGATCTATAAAGGCTGTAGCAATCTACTCTGTACATATGTGATAGGGGCCAGTTTTAGATTAAGCTGGACCAGGACAGAGGCTGAGTATGAGAGTCCCTTACTAAGTCTGAGTAAAAATCACCTTACATAGCAGGGGAGCCAGTGGCTGCTAAAGTTGTAGAAGCTCTGAGGGTCTAGACATCATTTAATTCATTTTATGACTTTGTTTCTGAAAGTTATTAATAGCTTCTTTTTTATTGTTAGCATGAAGAGTTATGCATGAGCTCCATAATATTGTTTGTACCCAACGATAAAACTGATTATATTTCTTTCTCATTTGAGCACATACAGTAACACTGTCGCCTTAAAGCCAGATACACAGATAAAGGGACAGACACACACACACATGCAGACACACACACACACACACACACACACACACACACACACACACACACACACACACACACACACACACACACACACACACACACACACACACACACACACACACACACACAAACACATGCACACAGTGCACACAGTGCACACAACCTAATTAAGAAAAGAACCTTGTGTTGTAAGATGACAGCACTATTCTCTATTCCACTGTGCCAATGATCATTTGCTTTTGCATACATTCTACAAAGACTACCATAAATTGTAACTGTGCACAGTGCTAATATCTGACTATGATTGAAAGTGAAAGAAATTATTGGCAACTTTTATGTATTTATTTGTATTTCTTTACCAGGAAAGTCCAACTGGGAAAAAAAAAACTTTCAGTGGAGGTCCAGGGAGAAATGCTCCAAGAAATTGTTATTATTACATACGTGCACACATTAATATTTGCATGACACCAGACTGATTTCATCTAAACAAAATAGATATCAAATAAAAAGTAGCAGGATGTAATGATTAAACAAAGCAAAAGACTAGCAAAAAATGTATATTGTGGTTGAGGCAACAAAACATATATAATGATGATGACAATGTTGATATCTATATACCAGTTTAATTACACTTTAGACAAAGCTATAGCAATTTTAAAAAGTATGATTACTGATGTCTTTATAACATGTATAGGTATTTTGCAATGGTATTAAAGATAGCATTTATATCTGACGCTTAATTTTGATTAAATTTTGGAAATAAAATAAAAATGTGTCCATGTGGGACTGGAGCAGTAGAAAGGATATACAGTCTGAAGAAATATGTAGTGGGAAAAGTTATCAAGAGTGGATGCTAAAACATCACACCAAAAACAGTGGCACTAAGGAAATGCAGACAGTAGGGGACAAGGAGGGTAGTAAAAGAAGGTATTAAGAGGTTGTTACCCACAGACACATTATAACTCTCCCCCAACACATGCATACAATCATAAACTGTAGCAATGATGGCCTTACACTAATTTCAGCAAATAAAATGCATTAGGTGACACTGTCCTGCAAAATCAGATTGGTGACTGCTTAACAACAATAGGTCAAAGTCACTTTTATAAGCAGACAGACTCTGGGCCCATAAATTGACTGTATACACCTCAGGTGTAGGGTTCTGACATTAAAATGGACACAGAAAAGTATTCTAATTTGCTTTTCACAAAGGTGGAGTAGTCCTTGCAAAGCCAGATTAATGACTGTTTAACTTGATCATGATAACAGGGTCACTCAGCTGCATCCACTGACAGTGCAGATACCCAGATAATATAGCAGCTTTGTACACTGTGTGTACTTCAGGTGTGTGATTTTGGTAAATAAAAATAATGGTCACAATAATGTATTTCAATTTTGTTTCAAACAAACACACAGTACTTACAAATTCCAACATACTTCGCAAAATGCGTACTAGCACTGGATATCCAGACTAATGACTATTTAACCTGAGTAAATGACAGCAGAATCCATGACTTTCATCTCAGAAGATCCCATGTACTTAGCCATTATAGCCATTTTGTTGTCTGTGTACCCCTTAGATTCCTGATGTGATACAAAAATGGTCACAAACATGTATTTCAACCATATTTCACACTAACAGTAGCCACCGCAAGTTATTTTGTTTAGCTTTATACAAATACAAATTAACCCTGCATTAAACTCAAGCAAATGACATTGTGATAATTCATTTTCATCCAAAGTTGTCCCTCTGATTTAAGCAATTATGACCACTTTGCTGATCGCATGCCCCTCAGATGTCTGATTGTAATAAAATGAAATAAAATAATAACCACAATAATGTATTTCAACTCTGTTTCACACAAACACATAGTAGACAGCCATAAGAAATTATTTCAATGTATTTTACACTGATATGCATTAGTCCTGCAAAATAACATCCATTGCCCATGATATCTGGTTGCTTGACAGGATAAAAAAATATGCTTAGTACAATCTAGACCATCTTGACTGAGCTGCACCCCAACCACAGCATTGTCTTGAACACCATCATATCACCACTGACTACAAATACCTGCTAATGCTTTCACTGCACCCATAACATCTATTTCCTTGTTCAAATGTTCTTGTCTCCTTCCTCTTGTATTCCAATCCACAAGCAAGTCAACCGATCAGAGACATAAGTGCTCTCTAGACTGATTATCTTAGGTCATGGGTGAGAGAAACAGGAAGACATGTCTCCATAGCAAACTGCAGCCATTTCTGTTTTGAACAGGTCCATCATGGCACTGGCAGCAGAAGTTTTCTCATTTAAAAGTAAGCAAATAAATAAATTGGAGAAAAGTGCCTATGGCCTGAATGGCATCCTAGGCAGCCACCTAGTTCAGCTACGCTAAAAGTCAGTTACTTTGTGCTAACATGAGATGCATGGATAGGCATTCAAGAATAACATACTGTAAATGTTTTGATGACTATCACAAATTTTGCATGTTGATTGGTTCAAGAAGTATACAGCAAGATCCAACTATTAGTAGTTAGAATGCAGAGGTGTCATTTAGCTTCTTATTGCTATCATTGAAAGTATGTAGGCTATGATTTAGATTGATAATGCATCACTGTAGATCTGCTGCTAAGTTGCATATATTTCCCCATACTTCAGTGTAAGGTTCCAGTTTCATAACACTCAATGGTGTTTGAATTAAAACAGCACTGGGGCTTTAGCTAGAGCTCTGTAACCAGCTACATAGTAAACATTGTGAAAAGGCTTCTTATAAGTAATGAATAGTTCTATGAATAGTTTTAATTTTGACCGATTCATTGCTTTATCTAATTTTAATGACAGTGAAAGCCCAACTGGGCAGAACTCATTTTCATTGAAGGCTCAATAAGGTGAATTTCAAGTATAATGAAACATTGTGCTTACAGAGTGCAGTATATCACAGAAGATGTGCAACACAGAACAGTATGATTGGTGTGATTGTGGGCAAAGGCTATGGTCTTGGAATCTATTCCAATACCCAAAATAAATTAATAACTACTAGGAGGCATGGTCTCACAACTCACACCACTGACATCAAGCAAATTGAAATACAAAGTGGGAACACAAATGAATCATTAAACAGATCACAAAGTGCAGTTTGGTCTCAAGATGATGCTGGAAATGTGCACTGTTCTGCAGGGATAAGGGCCTATACCATCCGCACACAAAGATAGGCTTTACTCTTGAGTTATGCTTTTGTCTTTAGCTTTCTCAGCCCCTTTCTCACTCCTGTTTGGATTCAATGCCTTCTTGTGTTCCTTCCTCACATTAACTGTACTTTTAATAAACTACTACATTCACACACACACACACACACACACACACACACACACACACACACACACACACACACACACACACACACACACACACAGAGTACTTTTCAGGGGAGGCAGGTAATATTTCCCATTACTACAGCCTTCTGTTCTATTCCAAAGTAGGCCAGTGTCACCACTCCAGATTACTTGACTGGAGAACTCCAGTTACTGTCCCAAAATAAGCCAAAATAACTATAAACATGCATATTAATGTACAGCAGAATAGTATGGTCAATCAGAAGCAGTTACTAGCAGCTAGTCACTATTCACAGTGAGTACCCTCTTATCGGTTTATAATCAAATAAGTAAATAAAATAACCATAAGCTTTTAAAAGTGAATAAATACAAATACTTTACTTAAAAAAGTGTAGTTTAATTTTAGTTCCACTGTATTTAGTTTAGTTTTATTTCATTTTACGTACGTTTTGTACTAGTCTTATCTTGTTCTGACTCACAAAGCTTAACTCATGACGTATTCCCTTTCTGTGATCCAGGTGTCACTGTACACACACACACACACACACACACACACACACACACACACACACATATATATATATATATATATATATATATATATATATATATTTTTTTAGTCTCATCTGGGTCTAACTCACAAAACATACTTCATGACAGATTCCCTTTCTGAGACACAGGTGGCGCTGTTGGTCCTGACAAAGTTCATTTTACTTATATTGTTCAACTTTAATTTTAGTTGAATTTTATTGTATTTGTATTTTAATTTTCACCCTACTTACCCTCAACAAAAAAAAAACTTAGCGGAAAGCATTCCTGAAGAAGGATGTGAAAGCATGTCAGTGTCCATTAGGTCTACAAGAGACTTTTGTAGAATACAGGATTGCCTATTAAAATCTGACCCACACACTTTTTATAACTTAAAGTCTTTCTACTATTTACTCAAGGCAAATTTCTCATGTAATCTGGCTTTTAGAAAATTGTCTGTAATGTATGGTTTAAACTTTGCAATAACTAAATGTGAAGCTCCAGGGTTAACAGCCATGCGTGACGTCACAAATTTTTCAGTAAAGGCAAACGCTCACAACAGACCCCCACGCATCCTGATTGTCTATAACCTTGGAGACACCCTCATCTTTTACAACATATAAGTTCACTCTTCTAAAGATAAAACATATGGAGCAGCGACTGAATGTCTTCTTCTTGAAAACCAATAAAGGACCTTAAAGCTCTACATCAGCATATTTTTTGATTCCCAAGACTCCACTATAGAAACATTCTTAAGAATTTTTTCGGAGATGAGAAATTCCAGGTGAAACAAAAAGCTGTTCCGAATGAGGCTTTAGCAATAGACCTTTCCACCAATGAAGACCATCGAATGACCAACTAGCGTAGGTGGACAGCTGGTCCCATAGTTTTAAGGAACTACCCATTCTCTTTCTTTTTATAAATTAAATAACGCAAAATAAAAAACTAGACTAAATTAACAAACCTTGCTCCCACAGGTACATCAAAGTGGAGGGACCAGCAAACGCACAATACACTGGAGCTGTCACTGGACTCTCTTCACAAGATCTCTACCACACAACTGCCCCGAGATGGTCCTCATCCTCTTTTAGGCTTAACCCTCCACAGGGGGTAAGTGAGAATTTCTGAATTAGTTACTTAAAAAGAAGAAAAAGCTGGACAGTAGAGTACAGTTAAAAGTTAATAACTTAAATAACCAGCTAAATCTTTTCTAGCTATATTGAACTAGAAGAGTTACTGGGTCCTATCTATACTATCTGATTTTTTTAATACATAACAGGTATATGCCCAGATGCAGAAATAGGCTCACTAGTACAGTCCACTCTCAGTAAAGTCCTGGGCAGCACTCACTGAAAACAGCAAAATGATGGCTGCCAGTTCAAGTCTGTGTAAGGAGCTTCATTTCATCTATCCCCTGAAGGTATGTCTTTGAATAGATCCAACAAGGAGAAGGAGTGCACAGTATCAACACTACTCTAAAATACCTCCTCTCAGTACCCCATAGTCATGGTTCTGTCTGGAAACTTTCCAGGAGGTAATGTCTGAAAAGTAGTTCTATCCTGTTTCAGTTAATGGGCTTGTTTTTCTCAAGGACACACAGGAAAAAAAAACGTGTTAATTGCAACTTCAGAGCAAGAAGTTACCTATTCAGTATAACTGAATGCCCCACAGTGGAACTCATAAAGAATTTAAATTTATGTCTGACAGTTAAGGACAGAAAAATTGTTAAGTTTTCTTTCATACATATTTATACATTATACAGAAGAACAAACAAACGTTTGTCCATCCCCTCAATCACATATACACAGTACACATTCTACAGCCTTGCTACCTTAGCCTTGAATAAAAGCAATTACGTATTATATAAGGTTTGTGCACAGATCACAGATTTGCTATAGTCCGACCAAAAACAGTGGTAAAACTATACATAAAATCACCCCCCTCCCCTACCTAAACCACAAGCAAGTTTTCCTGAGATGCCTTATGGGGAAAAAAAAGCTTGACATGACGGTGCTCCGTTTTGGAGCTCTTATGTATTAATTTTCTCTACAGACCATCTCACTGGCATTACTGCCACCATTCCTATGCTGGATTGTCACATTGTAGCACTGAAATTCTAAGCTAACAGTAGATCTGAGTACCTTAGCATTCTGAGTACTAGTCATGCGCAACTAATTTAAGGGACTACGATCTATGACTGTGGTGAATTTTCTGCTAAAGAGTTCAGACTGAAGCTTGTTACAGAGACCACGTGATGCCCAGGCATAGTGTTCCTCTCTGGGCTAATGTTTAGGGATGGCATACACTTTGCAGTACTCTTCTCTCTTTAAAGAAATCTGGCTAAGTTCAATTCCCAAATTGAATCTACCTGCACAATAAATTCTTAATTGTAGTCAGGATTGGCTACCACTGGGGGGGGGGTGTCCACTCAAGGCCTTTTTAAGCTTTCAGAATTCCTGCTCACAAACTGTAGTTCAGACAACCTTATCTGGTCTGTTCTTTAAGATAAGGACTGTAAGGGGAGTGGCTATTATATTACAGCGGAGAACAAATTTCCTATAATACTCCAATGTCCCCAGAAAAGGCCTTGCCTGTTTATTAACAGCATAAATAGCTCATATACAGTTGGCATAATGGTTAAGGTCTTCACCTCCCATGCATAAGATATAAAGTTCGATCCTGACTTCTGACCCATGCCTGTGTAGAATTTGCATGTCCCCTCTATATCTTTATGGGGTTTCTCCACCCTCCATAAATATGCTGGGGGCTTCTACATCAAACACATCCAAGAATGGAATTGTGGGCAGCAGCACAGACTCTTGATGGTGCCTATAGGCAGAAGAGTTGTATAGACCAGCCACATTGGTCATTGACTGTGGTACACAGTATCCACTAGGTAGAAGAACACTAATTACAAATGACATACTGTGTCAGGGCTAGCCACTCAGTGGTGTAAAAACTGTCTCTAGGTGATTTGAGTGTATAAACTAATCTTGCCAAAAATGGGCATAGGTATTTACCAGTGATAAGTAGGTTGAGAACCCAGCCTACTCTGACCTATACCAGGGACCCATACTAATGGTGCAAGAGGTAAATGTGCCCCTGTTGTCCAATCTGTGCCTACCATAAAACCCAGCAGCCCTGGGTCAATAAGCTACTGGTCATCCGGTGCCCATTTGTGCAACTTGGGTTACATGATAACTCTGTTAAACCTGTGAAACCTGTATGTAAATCCAATCAACCTGCCAAACATAAAACAAGAATTGCTTCATTCAATATAGGTTCACTGACAGGATACACCTTGGAAGTGGATGTCAATATGGTAAGGAAGAGACTGAGTATCTTCTGCATACAGGAGATAACAGAGAAGAGCAGTGCAGGAAAACCACTTGGATTGGGATCCAGAGGTACTATTTAGAGGAAGGACAGATTTGAAATGGAGTGGGAATTGTGGTGAAAGAGAGATGCTTCAGCAGACAGAGAGGGTTGAGGGATGTCTTCAGAAATCATGACAGCCTTATGGCAATCAGACTCTGGTGTAAAGATAGGGGAGTATTCATAATCTTAGACTAGGCCCCACAGGAGGGTTGTGATAATGAAGAAAAGAGTGTATTCAGGCAGCTGTTACAGGACCTACTAGATAAAGTGAAACAACATGGACTGGTGTTGATAGTCGGGGGCCTGAATGCACATATTGGGACAAACATTACAGGATATAAGGACTTCCTGGGTTCACATGGGTCAGGAACAAAGAAGGAGAGAGAATTCTAGACTTACGTTTGTCAAATGCCTTGATGGTGACCAAAACATGGACAGCAAGAGAAAGAGTCACAAGATCACATACAGGAGTGGCCTACATGCAAATCAAGTGGACGTCTTCTTAGTAAGGAAATGGCATTCGGTAGACTCAGTGATTGCAAACTCATCTCCAGTGCAACAGTTGGCCTACAGCATAGAACAATTTTTGCCACAATCAGCTACAAGTAGTGGTAAGTTAAGGCTCTAGGGTCAACAGAGACTAGCCTGAAGACTTGGAAGTTGACTGGAGAGAAGCACAACAGTTTAAGGAAATATTTGGGGGTCAAGCACCTCAGGAAGAAGATGAAATATGTGGAGTTGAAGAAGAATGACACTGTCTCAAAACTGCATGTGTGAAGACTGTAGAACAGATGTGTGACTAAGCTAGACCTGGAAATAAAGTACATAAGAAAAAAATAGTGTTGGAATGCAGATGTCCAGGAAGCCATCAAAAGACAGAAGGAGTGCAGTAAAAGAGGGAGGGAGAGAGAAGATGACCAGGCTAAGAAGGAATACTCATTGACTAACAAGGAAACTAAGAGAGAAGTTACCATAGCAAAGAACAAGGTATCCGAGGCACTCTCCCAGCTTCTAGAAAGTGACCCAGCAAATGGCACAAAGAAACTATCAGGTTGTAAGGCAAAGAAAAAAAGATGAAGACAGTCATCAGACACCATTCATAAGGGATACCGAAAACAATGTGCTGTTCATCACACAGGACATCAAAGTAGGAGGAAGGATTCCTTCCAGCAATGTTTGAATGAAAAAAAAAACTCAGAAGATGTACTGCTTCAGACTCAGCCTACAATGAAAGAAGTAGAGGAGCAAACCCTAGAAGAAGCAATAACAGATCTAAGAAAAATGAAGTCAGGGAAAGCAGCAGGCTCTGCTGAGGTCACGATAGATATGGCTGAGCTATGGTTATTGGAGAAATGGTTTCTGAGGGTGCTTATAGTAGTATGGAGAGAAATGCATATCACAGATAACTGGAGAATAATCTTTCTAATGAAAGTGTACAAGAACAAAGGGGATGTTCATAACAGTGGGCAATGTACAGGTAGGAAGTACAATTGACCAGATGTTTGTAATGAGAAAAATAGCTGAGAAGAGGTTAGAGATAAAGACGTTTTATTTGTTTCCGACTTGGAACAAAGCCAATTTTCAGTAGAGGGCTGGGGAGAAAGGCTCCAGATGCATGTCTTTGAAACGTGGGAGGAAACCGGAGCACCCAGAGGAAACCCACACCAACGCAGGGAGGACATGCAGACTCCACATAGAAGGCACCTCAGCCGAAAATCGAACCGGAGAACCTCTTGCTGTGAGGCGACAATGCTACCACTGCACCGTCCATATAAAGAAAGAGTCCAACAGGGCATTCCTAGACTTGGAAAAAAGCATTTGACAAGTCCAAAGAAAGCTGATTTGGGGCAGTCTGGTGATAGTTCAAAGTTCCAGAAACATTGGTAGAATTATTGCAAGCTATGTACAGGGATGCAACAACACAAGTATGAGCAAAGGGACTCCCAGTGGGAGTGGGTGTGCATCAAGGTTCAGCTTGAGCCCACTGCCTTTCATACTGGTAATGGACTAGATTAGTAAACAGGTTAGAGGGGGCAGATTAACAAAGCTGCTGCATGTAAACAAGGTGGCATTGCAGGCAGACTCTGAACAGTCTCTAAACCAGAACTTCAGCAAATAATAGGGGAATGAAATGCAAAACTGAGTAGAGATAAGACAGTTGTAATTGCAGCAAATGAGGGACTTCAGAAGTAGCTGAAAATTGATATAGAAAGGAAAACAGTGGAACACGTTAGCAGCTTCAAGCATCTTGGTGGGGTAGTTGAGTAGAAGGAAAGTGTGCAAGAGGATATCAAAGCTAGAATCAGAAGGGCTGCAGCCAACTTGCAGACTTTCAGAGTGGAATGTGACAGAAGAATGCCAAAGACACTGAAAAGTAAGGTATAAAACTGTGTGTGTGTCCAGTACTACTGTATGGTACACAAACCTGGGCAGAGAAGAAAGAGCAATTGAGAAAGCTAGATGTGATGAAGAGGAGGTGCCTGAGATAAATGGGAGGACAGATGAAGAATGAGGACTTCAGAGTAGAAGTCCAAGTAGCTTCAATTGCAGGGTCAAGGAGGACAGAATACAGTGGACAACCTGGTAAAGAAGATTTGGGACAGTCTTGAAAAATGTAAGAGGGAAACAGCTAAGCGATTACAACCCAAAAAGGATGACAAATACTGACCTTCCTCTTGATGTAGATGTCAACAATGCCTGCCAATAACCCTTGGTCAGTTTAATAGTAGTTGGATAATTTGCCCTACCCAGCTACTTTAAGGCTTCATCTGTCCTGGGCATGAGATAGGCATCTGTCTTTGAGTGACTATTAAATTTCCTGTAGTTTACATAGAACCTGGTACTGTTGATCTTTCTTGGGCATTGGCATCACTGGTGAGGCATAAGGAATGTTGGACACCTGGATTACCCCAGTTCCACATCTCCTATAGCTCCTTTCTCAGAACTGGCTTATGTCACTCAACCACCCTTTAAGGTATCTGTTTGATGGGCTCTGGGCTCCTGTGCCCACATATTGCTCCACCATGTGGGTGCATCCTGGCTTGCCATTATATGTATCCCCAAAGTCCTGTAGTACTTCCTGGATAGGAGATAGCTGCTGAAAAAGAGGTGTCTGACCCAGCCTCACTGAGAAAGTCTACAATAAGTTCTGTCTCCCATTCTTCCTTGAACCCACTGCAGATATTGAATAACAGTGTATTTTTATCATGGTAGGGCTTTGTTATGTTAACATGGTAGAATTTGTACTTCTTTCTCCTACCTGGCAACTCTACCATATAGTTAACATCACTTACCTTTGTCATAGTAATGAAAGGAACCTCTCATGCTCCCTGAATCTTATTGTGTCTAACAGGATAAGAACAATCACTTTAGCTCGATAGAATACTCTCTGGCTTTCCTGTCATGCCACACCTTTTTCCTGCTGTTGTCTTGTGACATCCACATGGACTCCTTAAGCCTGGTCCTGAAGGATAGGATGTATTCCACAACAGATCCCTTCTGGAAATGACATTCATCCTTCAGTTTCTCATGGCTTAAATCCAGAGGCCCCCTCACCCTGTGACCAATTAGCAACTCAAAGGTTGAAAGTCCTGTGGATTCCTGGGGCATCTCTTCATATGCAAAGAATATATGGGGCAGGTACCTGTCCCACTCTCTGATTAAATGATCTGTGATGCTCTCTGGATTGTCTTTACTGCAGAGTTAAACCTCTCCACCTGATCATTAGTCTGTGGAGGGTAGAGGTAAGTCTAAATGTTTTATTCCACAATGCTTACAAAAACTAGCAGGAGGTCTGACATGAAATTGTCACCTCTGTCTGTCAGTATTTTTCTTGGGAAGCTTATCCTGCTGAAAATTTCTATGCACAGCATTTGTCTCCTTTTCTGCCCCAGTAGAACACAGAGACACTGCCTTATGGTATCTGGTAGTACATTCCACAACCACCAGGATATACCCATTACCTGTAGAAGGTGAGATACTAAGAGGTTCCACAATGTCCATAGCTAGTGTCACTCATCCTTATGATTCAAGATGAACAGGAAGGTGATGTTCATTTATATGCTTTATTACACTGAAACACATCAGGAGGGATAGCAGCAACATAAACTATAAACAAACTGATTAACTGGCAGACCATTACATACATGCATGCTTACATTTCAACAGATCTCTACAAAATGGCAATCTGGCTCGCACATGCTCAGTATTTATACACATGTGCAAACCCATGGAAAGCTTCTTAAAAGTATACATACATACTGATCTACATCTTCCCTCTTTAGTGAAATGTCCACAATAAAATGACAACTGAAAAAGACATGCAATTATACAGACACTGAGAAATAAACACAACGTTCATGTCCAAGTTGCCGTGTATCTGGAACATGGTCTGGAAATGCAACCTGATGTAGTGATATAGGAATTAGGACTGGGTTCAGCAATAGGGACAGTAATCTGTGAACAATCTGTTTCAGGAGTTTCAGGAATCTTCTCAGGAGCAGGGATATTTGCTGGAATGTCCTCTGGAACTGGAACACTGGATGACTATCTCTGAGATCTAGAGTCTTTTTCACAGGCAAGATGGTGCAATACAGGCTTGGACACCTGTACTAAATGTTTCCAGTTCTGCCTAAATTCTACTCCTTGTGATTCCATGATGTATGATCTCTGCTCTGGACATACACTTTTCATGACACCAGTCTGATCAAAACCTTTGAAAATCTGCATCCTCTCTATCTCCCCTTTTCATTATGGACTGAGCGGTTTGCTGGACTTATCATAACGGGACTTTGGGGACAAATGCCTTTTCATAAGTTGAGCTCTTACTGCCTTGTTGTTCTTAGCACAGGGAACCAACAGATTGCTGCTAACTGGCAGCATGGTTCTGGCTTATCTCGACAAAAGCCTTTGTGCAGGTGAACCAAGATGTTTATCATGAGGAATATTTCTGAGATTCAGGAGATTCAGAAAAACATTGCTACTGTCTTGTTTTAACTTCTCTGATAACTGCTTTGCACTTTGAACTGCACATTCTGCCAAACCATTTAACTGTAGGTACTCAGGGCTACTTATAACATGAACAAAGTCTCACTCTTCAGCAAATTTCTTGAACTGCTGGCTTGTAAACTGTGCACAATTGTCAGAAATAATTTTGTGCGGACTACCGTGGACTGCAAAATGATGCTTCAACTTAGTAATGACAGTACTGGACTCTAGATTAGTAAGTAGGTAAATCTTGAACCAATCTGAATAAGAGTCTGCTAACACCAAGTAATGCTGACCGTTCCATTCGAAAATATAACTACTGTCAACCAAGGTAGTTTAGGAATCTGGCTTAGCTGAAGTAGTTCTTTCTGTTAATGTGGCTTAGTACTACTACATACAGAACAAGATGAAAGTACTTTCTCGATATCCTTTGACATAGAAGGCCAAAATACTAGTCCTCTCACCCTTCTTTTGGTAGAGTCAGTTGTTGGGTGGTCATGATGCAAAATGGTCATATACTCTTTTTGCAAGGATTTTGGAACAATCACTTTTGGACCTTTCATGATGATACCAGTCAAACAAAATTTCGTCTCTGTAAGGAAAACATGGTTGCAGGTCATGAGGCAAACAAGATTGCTTTGAAGGCCATCTTCGACTAATAAAGTGTTTGAGCTTCTGAAGTATGTGATCTGAGGCTGTGTGACTTCTAAGCTCATTAAGACATGTGGAAGAAAAATTTCTCACTTCCATGACTTCAAAATCAAGTTTCTCCTTTTCACGCTGTTCATGGTATTTCTGGGCGATCTGAATAAAATATCAGCAAGATAAAGAAGTTTGCCTTTTGTGTAGACAAGATTGAAATTATACTTTTGCAATTTCAGTATCATGCATTGCAATTTGGCAGGATCTGTATATATACGCTTTCTCAAAATAGTGACTGGAGTTTGGTGGTCAGTTTTGATTTGAATTGGGCTGCCATAAGTATAATCCTGGAACTTCAATCATGCAAACACAATTGCCAAGAGCTCTTTCTCTATCTGCGCATGCTGCATCTCAGTTTGGGTTAGAGTTCTGGATGCATAGGCTCTTGAAGAATGACTGCACCAAGACCAAACTTTGAAGCATGACAAGAAAGAGTAACTGGTTTGTGAACATCATAGTATCTGAGAGTTGGTAGCCTGGGAATTCTCTGTTTCAGGACATCAAATGCTCTCTGGTGTTGTTCTAACCAGGATCAGGATACATCTTTGCATGTCAGCTCTCTGAGCACTGCTGAAAGTTGGCTCAAGCCTGGAATGAACTTGCCTAGATAGTTAACCATGCCAAGAAAACATTGTAGGGCTTGAACATTGTCTGGAGCTGGCATCTCAAGAACTGCTGTTTGCTTGGAAGGATCTGGTCATAAGTCTGCACTGGTAAACAAATTACCAACGTAAGTAACTTCTCATAGCCTGAATTTGCACTTCTGAGGATTCAGCTTAAGAGTCACTTCATGTGCTCTTTCCAAAGCTTTCTTGAGGTTTCTGTTATCCTCAGCTTCACCATTACTTCCTATTAGAATATCATCTACTATAATAGCACATGGATAACCAGTAAAAATGTATTCCATAGCACACTGGAAGTCTTCACTGGCAGAATTTATCCCAAATGGTATTCTCAAAAATCTGTACCTGCTAAATGGAGTACTGAAAGGGGTTAGCAATGAGGATTTTTTTGTCAAGCAAAATTTGCTAAAATGAACTCTTTGCATCCAAAACAGAAAAAACAGTGGCATTTGGCTTAAGAGCAGTGACTTCTTTAACTGTATGCATTGGATGATGAGGTCTTTTCAGTGCTTTGTTCAAATCTC
This sequence comes from Protopterus annectens, assembly GCF_019279795.1. NCBI lineage: Eukaryota > Metazoa > Chordata > Ceratodontiformes > Protopteridae > Protopterus > Protopterus annectens. The sequence continues at coordinate 1,097,423,360 of NC_056747.1, read as the reverse complement.
TTGGATCAGTACATATTCTGATATCATCTGAGATTTTCTTATGAGCTACTACCATGGAAGATACCCATTCAGTTGGATCGTCAACTGGACAAATAACACCTTGCTGCACCATTTTGTCTAGCTCAGCCTTGACTCTGTTCTGTATAGCTACTAGAACTTTCCGGGCTGGTCTGACAACTGGGCTGACTTCAGGGCCTAACTTCATGGAGTACACACCTGGAAATTTGCCTAGTTTGACTTTGAAAATATCAGCATTGGTAGAAAAAAATAGACTGAGCCAAATTAGAACATTAGTCTTTTAAACTTACATGGTGGACTTCCTTATTAATTGAAAGCAGTCCCATTTTCAAACTGTCTCTGAGGCCTAATAATGACTGTACTTGCTTTTTGACTACATAAAATTGCAAGTCATAGTTGTTCCCAGCAGAGTAACATGAAAACACTACTGAACCTTCAGTTTGAATTTCTTCACCACCATAAGCAACAAACTTCACACACTTTGCCAAATCAAACTTCTCACCAGCACATACTCTAGCAAATGTTTCTGCTGACATAACATTGCACTTTGAACCTATGTCAACTTTGAGCTCTATGGGTCTTCCATTTATCTGAACAGTGTAAAATACTACATTCTTTGCCCAAAAATCTACTGCATTGACTGTTTCATTAAGCACATACACACCATCAACATAAAAGTAGGGTCACAGTTTCTAATTGATCAAATTCTCTCTTTGAATTTTGTTTGTGTCTTTCGGCTTTTCCCGGTTAGGGGTCACCACAGCGGAACTCCGGTCCGCTAATGATTGGCAGTTGATTTTTACATATCGACTTGCCAGGCCTGACTCATAACCTTCAACGAAGGTACGCCCATTCACGCATGTCTCCATGCAGAAGACGCTCTAGCTGAGAATCGAACCGGACAGCGTCACCACCATGTTCTCTTTTAATAAATGAATGAGCTTCTTTTGATTTACAAAATCTTTGGAAATGATTCCCCTGTTTACATCTGTTACATTATTGACCAAAATCTAAGTACTTTTCTCTTTTAGACACATGATTTCCACCACAATTGCGACAGTTCACTATGACGTTAGATGAGGGCCCTTGTAATTATACATGAACAAACACACACACCAGGTACTTGTAAGAACATTCAAATGCACAATAAACTCTTTGAAATACTGTACTTTGTGAAATATGCTTTGAAATGGCTGTATTTTGTGAAATAACTGCAATGTAATAGTGTCCAGACTGACAAACACTCTGTACACTTTGGATATCTTGAATAGCTTTAATTAATGTGAAAAAGTAGCACATAGCAAAAAAATGTAGTTGTTTTCTTTATTTTATACATTTTATACGATTCGGACATTGTTTCAAACATTTTTGTAACTATTTTGAATATTTGCATCAATATGTCACAGTTTCGGACATTTCATTTAACTAGAAATTCGTTTTGGGTGTTCTGAGTGCTTCATTTTATATTCTTAAAGTAAGAAATCATTTAAGCTAGTTGTAGTACCTGGGATTCATTTCTGACCTGTTTTGGGAGTTGTACGTGCAGTAGGAATGATCCATTCCTCTATATTTCTCCAACATTAACTGATTGCCTCTTGGACTCGATTCTGGATCCCATTCGGACACCATGTCGCTCGTCCTATGTTATGATTCAAGACAGGCAGGGTAGTATATTTATATGCTTTATTATATAGAAAGACATCAGGATGGATAGCAACAACATAACATAAACGAGCTGATTAACTGACAGACCATTACATACATGCATGCTCACATCTCAACAGCTCCCTGCAAAATAGCAGTCTGGCTCGCATGTGCTCAGTATTTATGCACATGTGGAAGCTCATGCAAAGCTTCTTAAAGGTATACATACGTATTGATCTGCAGATACTCTCTGAAATGATTCCTCAATAAAAAGCAAAGACATTAAAGCACATTTAGCTTTCTTTCCTGCCTTGCCAACTCTTTTGTAATGCGCACATATTTTATTTTGCAGTACCACTTCATATATTTTACCTGACCAATAATAATTCTGCATAGGCCTTCTTTCTGTATACGTTATGCCCATGAGACCCTTTGTACTAACAGCTGCTGCACCACTTCCACCTCAAGCCCTCCTTCAGGAGTTCATTCCCTGTACAATGGTCCTTTGTCCCAGTATATGAACATATAAAACATATAAAAGCTTCCTTAGCTACCTCCGTCAGAGTCTGTAAAACAGGGTCAACTCTTTTTGTCATCTTTTCTAGCTACCCCTCCAAAGGTAGCCCAGTATCTTCTTACAGCGGTGCTTTACGTTCAGACGTGGAACTACCATCTAAGCCTAAACTAGAAGAAGCCCATTCCAAGGGAAGCCAAGAAGCACTGAACAGGTGTGATTCAGATTTAGGCTTACTGGCACTATCGGGACAACCTCCTGAAGTACCACATCACAGACTTGGTTGAAGGTGTCGGACTGGCTGGATCTCCCAGTGCTGCCTTCTGCACATACCTGCCTCAATGACTGGCTATGTGCAACCACATGTACTGAAGGTACTGCAGCTGGAGAATTTAGTTAGTTGGTGTCGCCCCTTCTCAATGCAGCTGGTGTCTGTCTAAGATCTCCAGCTCTTTTCTTCAAGGGCTTGTGGCTTACAGGGCTTTTATACCAACAATTCTCATTTTTTTGATTGAATTTCTGTGATATGCCTCTCATCACTGCTTCTTCGGTCCTTTCATCACAAGTGGGCAGCAATTTGTTTCTGGGGTGAAACATTCTTGCCCAATTTTCAAGGCGAATCAGTATTCTCCATTCTTCCCACTCGTATAGCGGGCCAACATGGTGAGGTTTTTAATGTAACAATCAAAACAAGAAATAAACCAAAGGCTGAATGGCCTTCCAGCCTTTGATTTATCTGAGGTTTAGAATGTGCCTGACACCTATTTTGTAAGCTCCCATTCTCGGCTGTTTCACATCTTTTTGTTAGATTTCATGTATATAGTTTGGTGGCCCCAGACTCCACTGGATCTGAGGGCTCATGGACTGTTGTTGCCCTATGATGTCCATGGGAATTCCTCAGGCCTATTCTGGGATGGGGACTTAGCTGCTTTTGGCCTCTGATTAGGTTCCTTACTTTATAGCTCCCCTGACTATCACTGGGAATCTGTGGCTGAGTAAGGATGCCTGACTTTCCCTTCCCAAGCAGCCTTTCTTAACCATGGTCATGGAGTCTGGTCTTCTGGTTTGGTGTTCTGCAATACTCAGCTTTTTTGCTAGTCTTGGTGTGATTATATGGCTCCTTCATCCCAGGTGATTTTGTTATACCGAAGTTCAGACAAACTATAGAAGCCATCAACTGATTTCCTTAATATGAGTTATATCAGATCTGTTCTTATTTTATCAACTTATCTATGTATACACCCCTCCCTGATAAGTCAGGGATACCCTACTTCCTTCTCTCACTGCATGGGTGGTTTACCAACCAGCTTTGGCTCCTACATTTCCCTGTAAGTCATATCAATATTTACTTGTATGCCACTTGACAGAAGTGAGGACGCCAAGCCTTCATTATTGTTGTTCTTGATTTTCAGGCAAGTGGAAGAGAACAAACTGAAATGTATAGAAAATGAGCACACTCAAGTAGTCACCATGTAAAGTTGTGTGATCATGCCTGTCCCAGAACGCAGGAACTTCTAGAAGAAGATGCTGATAATGGTGATTTGTGGTGAAAATAAACCTAATAGGGGAAAAACTAAACCCAGTCTTCGGACCCGTCAAAAAAATTGGTTCAAAGATAAGATGATATAATAAAAACATATATTTTTTTCTCCAGATTTTATATATTCAGGGCATTTCCTACAGGTGGGCGTTGTGCCTGTAAAGATTCATGCACGTTTTTAGTGCTGATTATTTGTTTGCCCTTCTATTTGTAGTTGTATGCTGTTGCATTGTTGTGCTCTGCCTCACCTATTCTTTGTTCTTTTTTCCAGGTTGTCCTGTGAAGACCTATGGAGCAATCGTGTTTACTGCTTGCATGCAGTCCTTAATTCATGTGGACAAGGATTAAGGAATGCATAGACTAAACTAATGACATTACTGCTTTAGGTCAGATACTTGTGCTGTTTTTTCTAGGTACATTATGGATTTCTTTGATGTGGTTATTCCTCTACTGTTATGTTTATGCTTTCTTCTTCATTCTGGGTGTTTCAAGTGAGAAAACATTTAAGTCAAATGTATTAGAAATCTCTAGAACCTCCAAAGAATAATATCTAAGAAACTGGGCTTGTCAGTAATCCTCGCCTACACTAAAGATGGCATGATGCATACACTAAAAATAATCACTTCTCATTATATATGTTACACAATCAATGTTTTAGTTATTTTATTCTTCTCACCCTGGTCAGTTATCTGTATTTAACTAGTTGATCTCATGCTTACTTTAAGACATTGCTGTCTTAGACTAATTTATAAAGATGTATTTTTTATTCTTTTATATATCTTACTGCAATTATTATACAAGTTAATGTGTTTGTCATCATATATTCTCTTATATCACTTATAATTAATATATCTGGTAGGCACCTTAATCCACATTTGGAACATTCCCATGGAGCTTGAATCGAAAAGGGGCATGAATCTATTTGGACATCTTGATCAACAAAATGAATCTAGTTGGACATCTTGATCAACAAAACATGATTTAACTTATAAATAAAGGCAAAAGAAACAAATAAACAAATAAAACATAGTGGGGTAAATGATGATAAAAGGATGGAGAGCATTAGTATAAATGTTGTGATAATATAATATAATATAATATAATATAATATAATATAATATAATATAATATAACTCCTAAATGATATCTTTACAGGTCATCCAGCTGTGGAGTCTGATTCGTTTTGAAGTTCTGATGATTGTAAGCTTGACACTTAGAAGAGTGGAACCATAAGGGCAAATGTAAGGGAGCAAATACTAAGTACAAACCTGCAGAATCTCAGAATATAAGTGCAAATGTGATGGAAAATACATGATGTATAAAGCTGTGGAGCTTAAGTGCAAATGTGAGGGAACATATATTAAGTAGAAGGGTGCAGAACCTCATTATATAAGTGCAGATGTGAGGGAACATACACCAAGTGTAAGGCTGTAGAACCTCATTATATAAGTGCAAATGTGAGGCAGCATACACCAGCTGTAAGGCTGCAGAACCTCATTATATAAGTGCAAATGTGAGGTAACATGCACCACATCACACTCATCTCAAGTAAACACTTGCACCACATCACACTCATCACATAGTCCCTCAAAACCTACACCACCAAAACACACACATAGAAACACAAAACACACACCTACATTCGCAGAGGCTCTCAATAAAAACCTGCCCAAGCATCAGGGACATCCAAAGCATAAACGCAAGCAAACTCCACCCCCCAACACAACCCAAATGACACATAGCCAACAAACTCAGTATGCCACTCAACCACAGCCCATAAGGCATAACAACGTACCCAAAACTCTAGTCATAGGTGACTCTATAGTCAGGCACACTGATGTTCCACTCACTAGACTAAACAAGGAGAAAGTTACTGTCAGCTGCCTGTCAGGTGCCAGGATCCACCACATAATGCATGCACTCAGGTCACTCCACAATAAGTACAAATATGACACTGTCATTGTCCATGTTGGTGTGAATGACCTGAGACGTACCTCCCTGGACTACATGAAAAGAGACATGGAGGAGCTCTCCAATCTTGTATCCCAGGCAGGAATGACCCTAACCCTGAGTAGCATCCTGCCATCACCCAGAATGATACCACAGTACAAGGACAAAATGATTGACTTCAACAATTGGCTAAGCTTCTAGTGTCATTCTAAGGGGATCCAGTATTTGTCTGCCTGGGACGACATGATCGACAGTCCACGATGCTTTGCCAGAGATGGCCTGCACCTGTCGCCCTTAGGATTCCGGATACTGGCTAAGGCTCTTGCCACCCTTATAGTGCCTTTTTTAGGCAAGGTTCAAATGACAAATTCACCACCATAACAGGTACAAGCAAGAAAAATCTGAGGGTAATGCTACTCAATGCTAGAAGTCTAAACCTCAAAATGCACTCACTCGAGGCACTCCTTAAAATGGAGAACATTGACATCTGTGCAGTGACAGAGACCTGGTTCAAAAGCTCCAGAGAGCACCCCTGCATTACCAGGCTTCAATTCATACCACACCTTTTGGCCACCTAACCCAGAAAGCAGCACTAAAGGTGGAGGCGTGTCCATATTCATTAATAATATCCACACATCCAGGCTAGTTGCACAGCATAATGCATCCGAGATTATCCAAGTGCAACTAACTCTGGGCAAGACTGCAATCCAAATTGTAGCTTGCTACAGACCCCCCACCATGCCCCAGGATTCACACTCCTCATTTCTTGATACACTGGAAAGTATTAGGGTACAACCCAACACCCTAATAATGGGCGATTTCAACTACCCCACCATTAACTGGGAAAACTACTCATGTACCAACTCTTTTGCTCAACGTTTTCTAGAATTCATAAATTCCAACACCTTGGATCAACTTATTCACACCCCCACCAGGGGCAGCAATATCCTAGACCTGGTCATTACTAACATGGGAAACCGGTGTTCCACACCAGAGGTCAATTCCTCGTTGGTCAGATCCGACCACAAGCTAATCAGCCTAGACATCCACATCCCACCCCCAGCCCCAATTAGGGAAACCATCATAAAAAATTTCTCAAAAGCCAACTTCACACTTCTTAAGACAGAAGTGGCAAACTTCATGACACCCATGCAGACAGACAATCGAGGTATGACTGCCGAATCCTACACAAATGCACTTTATAAGCACATACACGAGTGCATGGATCATGCTATCCCTAATAGAACCAAGATGTTATCCTCCAGAAAAAGAAGCCAATCTGGTGGTCCTCTGCCATAAACAAATTCTACAACAGAAGAAAGAAACTGTTGCAAAAAAGAGTAAAATCCCATGACTGGAGGAACTCCCTGGTCAACCTCAGTAAGAAGCTGAGATCCCTCATAAAATCCTCCAAAGCTAGTTACGAAACAAAATTGCCACTGACTCTAAAGACAACCACAAAGCATTCTATAGCTATGTCAAGAATCTAAATGGGAACACTCAGATCTGCTCTGAGTTACAGCATAATGGCACTAAATATACAGAACCAACTGATATCGCCAACATCCTAGCAGATAGGTTCAGTGCTAACTTTACCCCTCTCACCCCCTAGAGGGCCCATCTCTATACCGAAGAATGCAAAGTTCCTATAATCGGCTGCACAGGTAGCAAACACACTCTCCAAAGCCAAGAACTCAGCATCCATGGGACCTGACAATATCCCAGGCTGCGTTCTACATGAACTACAGAATGAACTGGCACCCTACCTAAGTACCATGTTTAATCATAGCCTCCCCTCAGGCTTTGTACCCACTGAATGGCGCACCATGACAGTTATCCCACTCCACAAAAGGGGAACCACAATGGACCCTGGGAACTACCGCCCCATTAGCCTGACGAGCCTGGTCTGCAAGGCCATGGAACGTATCATTGTGAAACTCATAAACAAAGACATTGGTAATCTCAAACTCTGGACCCTACTCAGTTTGGATTTGTAAAAGGCAGATCATGTCTCCTAAACCTGATTGACTTCTTTGAAGCAGTCACCAAAGCCATAGATGAGGGTAAAATGGTTCACACAACTTATCTAGATCTCGCCAAGGCTTTTGACACCATCCCCCACTCTGGAATTATAGATAAGCTCACTAAACTAGGTATAAATCCCTATGTCACAAGATGGGTTGCCAAATGGCTCACGGACAGAACCCACACTGTGAAAGTAGTGGATTCCAAATCCGACATCAGACCAGTGACAAGTGGAGTACCACAGGGTTCAGTCCTGGGTCCTCTCCTGTTTGGTATCTATTTCTCTGAAGTGCAAGCCAATGCAGAAGGTCTTTGGCTAACAAAGTTTGTAGATGACTGCCATAATCGAAACTCCTAACGATGTGGGCAAACTACAAAAGGGCCTCACTGAGACAGATACCTGGTGTCAAGCCATGGCCTGAAGCTCAATGCCCAAAAGTGTATTGTCATCCCCTTTGGTAAAAACTCTGTACCCATGAACTACCACATAGCTGGTAGTCTACTTAATGCCGAAAATGTGATAAGAGACCTTGGGACACAGGTGGACAGTAGTCTCTCCTTTGATAATCACATCGCCACAGTGGTCAGGAAATCCTTCTATGTGGCTCATCTCATCACAAAAGGATTCTCATCCAGAAAAAAAGAGGTCATTGTTCCCCTCTACTCATCACTCATTAGACCCATTATAGAGTACAACGCCTCTTTGGTATGTACCTCAAGACATCTACAACAACTGGAAAGACCACAGAAATACCTCACAAAGAGGATTACTGGCCTCAAACAGACGCCCTATGCAGACCGTCTCAAAAAACTACAGATGTACTCCATCACATATAGCCTATTCAAGGGCGATCTCTGCCTAACATACAAAGCTATGTCAAACCCAGAGCTGTTGGACATGCTCCACTTAAAGAAATCCCAATCCCTCCAAGCTACACGATCTAGGGACCTTAACCTTGTCACCACAATAAACAGAACATGCTGGAGGGATAGATTCCTGTCCCAGAGACTTCCCATACTCTGGAACAGACTAACTATCTATGTCAAGCAGAGCTCCTCATTAGAACTCTTCAAGAAAAATCTTGATGATTGGATGGGAAATGGGAAATTCATCCTGGGGATCACTTCTGTGGCTCTGCTTGACAGGGGCACAGGAAAATAATTGTCTTGGGTGGCGAGAGCCAGGGTACATTTTTTGGCTAGGCTTGTATGGGCCCTAGGGCTGATAGCCTAGTACCTACCTATGAACCTACCTATGAACCAAGTGTAAGGCTACAGAACCTCATTATATAAGTGCAAATATGAGGGAACATACACCAAGTGTAAGGCTGCAGAACCTCATTATATAACTGCAAATGTGAGGCAACATGCACCGTGTAAGGCTGCAGAACCTCATTATATAAGTGCAGATATGTTGGAACATATACCAAGTGTAAGGCTGCAGAACCTCATTATATAAGTGCAAATGTGAGGCAACGACACCGTAAGGCTCCAGAACCTCATTGCCACTCAACCACAGCCCATAAGGCACATAAACTCTAGTCATAGGTGACTCTATAGTCAGGCACACTGATGTTCCACTCACTAGACTAAACAAGGAGAAAGTTCTCACTGCCGTCAGGTGCCAGGATCCATGCATGCACTCAGTCTCCACAATAAGTACAAATATGACACTGTCATTGTCCATGTTGGTGTGAATGACCTGAGACTCCTGGACTACATGAAAGAGAATGGAGGAGCTCTCAATCTTGTATCCCAGGCAGGTATGACCTAACCCTGAGTAGCATCCTGCCATCACCCAGAATGATACCACAGTACAAGGACAAAATGATTGACTTCAACAATTGGCTAAGCTTCTAGTGTCATTCTAAGGGATCCAGTATTTGTCTGCCTGGCACATGATCGACAGTCCACGATGCTTTGCCAGAGATGGCCTGCACCTGTCGCCTTAGGATTCGGATACTGGCTAAGGCTTGCCACCCTTATAGTGCCTTTTAGGCAAGGTTCAAATGACAAATTCACCACGTAACAGGTACAAGCAAGAAAAATCTGAGGTAATGCTACTCAATGCTAGAAGTCTAAACTTCAAAATGCACTCACTCGAGGCACTCCTTAAAATGGAGAACATTGACATCTGTGCAGTGACAGAGACCTGGTTCAAAGCTCCAGAGCACCCATTACCAGGCTTAATTCATACCCATTTTGGCCACCCAAAAGCACTAAAGGTGGTCCATATTCATTAATCATCCACAGTTGCACAGCATAATGCTCGATTATCCAAGTCTATGCAAGACTGCAATCAAATTGTAGCTTGCTACAGACCCACCATGCCCCAGGATTCACACTCCTCATTTCTTGATACACTGGAAAGTATTGGTACAACCCAACACCCTAATAATGGATTTCAACTACCACCATTAACTGGAAAACTACTCATGTACCAACTCTTTTGCTCACTTCTAGAATTCATAAATTCCAGCACCTTGGATCAACTTATTCACACCAGGGCAGCAATATCCTAGACCTGGTCATTACCAACATGGGAAACGTGTTCACACCAGAGGTCAATTCCTCTGGTCAGATCCACCACAAGCTAATCAGCCTAGACATCCACATCCCACCCCAGCCCCAATTAGGGAAACCATCATAAAAATTTCTCAAAGCAACTTCACACTTCTTAAGACAGAAGTGGCAAACTTCATGACACCCATGCAGACGGACAATAGTATGACTGCAATCCTACACAAATGCACTTTATAAGCACATACGAGTGCATGGATCATGCTATCCCTAATAGAACCAAGATGTTATCCTCCAGAAAAGCCAATCTGGTGGTCCTCTGCCATAAACAAACTCTACAACAAAAAGAAACTGTTGCAAAAGAGTAAAATCCCATGACTGGAGGAACTCCTGGTCAACCTCAGTGAAGCTGAGATCCCTCATAAAATCCTCCAAAGCTAGTTGAAAACAAAATTGCCACTGACTCTAAAGACAACCACAAAGCATTCTATAGCTATGTCAAGAATCTAAATGAGAACACTCAGATCTGCTCTGAGTTACAGCATAATGGCACTAAATATACAGAACCAACTGATATGCCAACATCCTAGCAGATAGGTTCAGTGCTAACTTTACCCTCTCACCCCTAGAGGGTCCCGGAAAACTCTGTACCCATGAACTACCACATAGCTGGTAGTCTACTTAATGCCAAAATGTGATAAGAGACCTTGGGACACAGGTGGACAGTAGTCTCTCCTTTGATAATCACATCGCCACAGTGGTCAGGAAATCCTTCTATGTGGCTCATCTCATCACAAAAGGATTCTCATCCAGAAAAAAAGAGGTCATTGTTCCCCTCTACTCATCACTCATTAGACCCATTATAGAGTACAACGCCCCTTTTGGTATGTACCTCGCAAGACATCTACAACAACTGGAAAGACCACAGAAATACCTCACAAAGAGGATTACTGGCCTCAAACAGACGCCCTATGCAGACCGTCTCAAAAAACTACAGATGTACTCCATCACATATAGCCTATTCAAGGGCGATCTCTGCCTAACATACAAAGCTATGTCAAACCCAGAGCTGTTGGACATGCTCCACTTAAAGAAATCCCAATCCCTCCAAGCTACACGATCTAGGGACCTTAACCTTGTCACCACAATAAACAGAACATGCTGGAGGGATAGATTCCTGTCCCAGAGACTTCCCATACTCTGGAACAGACTAACTATCTATGTCAAGCAGAGCTCCTCATTAGAACTCTTCAAGAAAAATCTTGATGATTGGATGGGAAATGGGAAATTCATCCTGGGGATCACTTCTGTGGCTCTGCTTGACAGGGGCACAGGAAAATAATTGTCTTGGGTGGCGAGAGCCAGGGTACATTTTGGCTAGGCTTGTATGGGCCCTAGGGCTGATAGCCTAGTACCTACCTATGAACCTACCTATGAACCAAGTGTAAGGCTACAGAACCTCATTATATAAGTGCAAATATGAGGGAACATACACCAAGTGTAAGGCTGCAGAACCTCATTATATAACTGCAAATGTGAGGCAACATGCACCGTGTAAGGCTGCAGAACCTCATTATATAAGTGCAGATATGTTGGAACATATACCAAGTGTAAGGCTGCAGAACCTCATTATATAAGTGCAAATGTGAGGCAACGTACACCGTGTAAGGCTCCAGAACCTCATTATATAAGTGCAAATATGAGGGAATATACACCAAGTGTAAGGCTGCAGAACCTCATTATATAAGTGCAAATGTGAGGGAACATCCACCAAGTATAAGGCTACAGAACCTCATTATATAAGTGCAAATGTGAGGTCACATACACCAAGTGTAAGGCTGCAGAACCTCATTATATAAGTGCAAACGTGATGGCACATGCACTAAGTGTAAGGCTGCAGAACCTCATTATATAAGTGCAGATGTGAGGGAACATACGCCAAGTGTAAGGTTGCAGAACCTCATTATATAAGTACAGATTGAGGGAACATACACCAAGTGTAAGGCTGCAGAGCCTCATTATATAAGTACAGATATGAGGGAACATACACCAAGTGTAAGGCTGCAGAACCTCATTATATAAGTGCAAATGTGAAGGATCATAGCAGAACCTTATTATATAAATGCAAATGTTAGGAACATGCATTAAGTATAAGGCTGCAGAACCTCATTATATAAGTGCAAATGTGAGGGAACATGCACCAAATGTAAGGCTGCAGAACTCCAGAGTACCCCCTCTCTCTACTCAGATATGACATGACCTAAGATTAAGTATATAATAGTAATGTGTAGGGAGACACAACTCCTCACATCAAAGTTGTGAATGGGTCAAAGTGCCCCTGTAACAAATGCTTTAATGGTGTAATAGGGTGTTTTAGAATTCACTTTTATAAGTGCAAATGTGAGGGAACATCCACCAAGTAATAGGCTGCAGAACCTCATTATATAAGTGCAAATGTGAGGGAACATACACAAAGTGTAAGGCTGCAGAACCTCATTATATAAGTTCAGATGTGAGGGAACATACACCAAGTGTAAGGCTGCAGAACCTCGTTATATAAGTACAAATGTGAGGGAACATACACCAAGTGTAAGGCTGCAGAACCTCATTATATAAGTACAGATGTGGGGGAACATGCACCAAGTGTAGGGCTGCAGTACCTCCATTATATAAGTGCAAATGTGAAGGAACATAGCAGAACCCAGGATTCACACTCCTCATTTCTTGATACACTGGAAAGTATTAGGGTACAACCCAACACCCTAATAATGGGCGATTTCAACTACCCCACCATTAACTGGGAAAACTACTCATGTACCAACTCTTTTGCTCAACGTTTTCTAGAATTCATAAATTCCAGCACCTTGGATCAACTTATTCACACCCCCACCAGGGGCAGCAATATCCTAGACCTGGTCATTACCAACATGGGAAACCGTGTTCCACACCAGAGGTCAATTCCTCGTTGGTCAGATCCGACCACAAGCTAATCAGCCTAGACATCCACATCCCACCCCCAGCCCCAATTAGGGAAACCATCATAAAAAATTTCTCAAAAGCCAACTTCACACTTCTTAAGACAGAAGTGGCAAACTTCATGACACCCATGCAGACGGACAATCGAGGTATGACTGCCGAATCCTACACAAATGCACTTTATAAGCACATACACGAGTGCATGGATCATGCTATCCCTAATAGAACCAAGATGTTATCCTCCAGAAAAAGAAGCCAATCTGGTGGTCCTCTGCCATAAACAAACTCTACAACAGAAGAAAGAAACTGTTGCAAAAAAGAGTAAAATCCCATGACTGGAGGAACTCCCTGGTCAACCTCAGTAAGAAGCTGAGATCCCTCATAAAATCCTCCAAAGCTAGTTACGAAAACAAAATTGCCACTGACTCTAAAGACAACCACAAAGCATTCTATAGCTATGTCAAGAATCTAAATGGGAACACTCAGATCTGCTCTGAGTTACAGCATAATGGCACTAAATATACAGAACCAACTGATATCGCCAACATCCTAGCAGATAGGTTCAGTGCTAACTTTACCCCCCTCTCACCCCCTAGAGGGCCCATCTCTATACCGGAAGAATGCAAAGTTCCTATAATCGCGGCTGCACAGGTAGCAAACACACTCTCCAAAGCCAAGAACTCAGCATCCATGGGACCTGACAATATCCCAGGCTGCGTTCTACATGAACTACAGAATGAACTGGCACCCTACCTAAGTACCATGTTTAATCATAGCCTCCCCTCAGGCTTTGTACCCACTGAATGGCGCACCATGACAGTTATCCCACTCCACAAAAGGGGAACCACAATGGACCCTGGGAACTACCGCCCCATTAGCCTGACGAGCCTGGTCTGCAAGGCCATGGAACGTATCATTGTGGAACTCATAAACAAAGACATTGGTAATCTCAAACTCTGGATCCTACTCAGTTTGGATTTGTAAAAGGCAGATCATGTCTCCTAAACCTGATTGACTTCTTTGAAGCAGTCACCAAAGCCATAGATGAGGGTAAAATGGTTCACACAACTTATCTAGATCTCGCCAAGGCTTTTGACACCATCTCCCACTCTGGAATTATAGATAAGCTCACTAAACTAGGTATAAATCCCTATGTCACAAAATGGGTTGCCAACTGGCTCACGGACAGAACCCACACTGTGAAAGTAGTGGATTCCAAATCCGACATCAGACCAGTGACAAGTGGAGTACCACAGGGTTCAGTCCTGGGTCCCCTCCTGTTTGGTATCTATTTCTCTGAAGTGCAAGCCAACGCAGAAGGTCTTTGGCTAACAAAGTTTGTAGATGACTGCCATAATCGAAACTCCTAACGATGTGGGCAAACTACAAAAGGGCCTCACTGAGACAGATACCTGGTGTCAAGCCATGGCCTGAAGCTCAATGCCCAAAAGTGTATTGTCATCCCCTTTGGTAAAAACTCTGTACCCATGAACTACCACATAGCTGGTAGTCTACTTAATGCCGAAAATGTGATAAGAGACCTTGGGACACAGGTGGACAGTAGTCTCTCCTTTGATAATCACATCGCCACAGTGGTCAGGAAATCCTTCTATGTGGCTCATCTCATCACAAAAGGATTCTCATCCAGAAAAAACGAGGTCATTGTTCCCCTCTACTCATCACTCATTAGACCCATTATAGAGTACAACGCCCCTTTTGGTATGTACCTCGCAAGACATCTACAACAACTGGAAAGACCACAGAAATACCTCACAAAGAGGATTACTGGCCTCAAACAGACGCCCTATGCAGACCGTCTCAAAAAACTACAGATGTACTCCATCACATATAGCCTATTCAAGGGTGATCTCTGCCTAACATACAAAGCTATGTCAAACCCAGAGCTGTTGGACATGCTCCACTTAAAGAAATCCCAATCCCTCCAAGCTACACGATCTAGGGACCTTAACCTTGTCACCACAATAAACAGAACATGCTGGAGGGATAGATTCCTGTCCCAGAGACTTCCCATACTCTGGAACAGACTAACTATCTATGTCAAGCAGAGCTCATCATTAGAACTCTTCAAGAAAAATATTGATGATTGGATGGGAAATGGGAAATTCATCCTGGGGATCACTTCTGTGGCTCTGCTTGACAGGGGCACAGGAAAATAATTGTCTTGGGTGGCGAGAGCCAGGGTACATTTTTTGGCTAGGCTTGTATGGGCCCTAGGGCTGATAGCCTAGTACCTACCTATGAACCTACCTATGAACCAAGTGTAAGGCTACAGAACCTCATTATATAAGTGCAAATATAAGGGAACATACACCAAGTGTAAGGCTACAGAACCTCATTATATAATTGCAAATGTGAGGCAACATGCACCGTGTAAGGCTGCAGAACCTCATTATATAAGTGCAGATATGTTGGAACATATACCAAGTGTAAGGCTGCAGAACCTCATTATATAAGTGCAAATGTGAGGCAACGTACACCGTGTAAGGCTCCAGAACCTCATTATATAAGTGCAAATATGAGGGAATATACACCAAGTGTAAGGCTGCAGAACCTCATTATATAAGTGCAAATGTGAGGGAACATCCACCAAGTATAAGGCTACAGAACCTCATTATATAAGTGCAAATGTGAGGTCACATACACCAAGTGTAAGGCTGCAGAACCTCATTATATAAGTGCAAACGTGATGGCACATGCACTAAGTGTAAGGCTGCAGAACCTCATTATATAAGTGCAGATGTGAGGGAACATACGCCAAGTGTAAGGTTGCAGAACCTCATTATATAAGTACAGATGTGAGGGAACATACACCAAGTGTAAGGCTGCAGAGCCTCATTATATAAGTACAGATATGAGGGAACATACACCAAGTGTAAGGCTGCAGAACCTCATTATATAAGTGCAAATGTGAAGGATCATAGCAGAACCTCATTATATAAATGCAAATGTTAGGAACATGCATTAAGTATAAGGCTGCAGAACCTCATTATATAAGTGCAAATGTGAGGGAACATGCACCAAATGTAAGGCTGCAGAACTCCAGAGTACCCCCTCTCTCTACTCAGATATGACATGACCTAAGATTAAGTATATAATAGTAATGTGTAGGGAGACACAACTCCTCACATCAAAGTTGTGAATGGGTCAAAGTGCCCCTGTAACAAATGCTTTAATGGTGTAATAGGGTGTTTTAGAATTCACTTTTATAAGTGCAAATGTGAGGGAACATCCACCAAGTAATAGGCTGCAGAACCTCATTATATAAGTGCAAATGTGAGGGAACATACACAAAGTCTAAGGCTGAAGAACCTCATTATATAAGTGCAAATGTGAGGGCACATACACAAAGTGTAAGGCTGCAGAACCTCATTATATAAGTTCAGATGTGAGGGAACATACACCAAGTGTAAGGCTGCAGAACCTCGTTATATAAGTACAAATGTGAGGGAACATACACCAAGTGTAAGGCTGCAGAACCTCATTATATAAGTACAGATGTGGGGGAACATGCACCAAGTGTAGGGCTGCAGTACCTCCATTATATAAGTGCAAATGTGAAGGAACATAGCAGAACCTCATTTTATAAATGCAAATGTTAGGAACATGCATTAAGTATAAGGCTGCAGAATCTCATTATATAAGTGCAAATGTGAAGGAACATACACCAAGTGTAAGGCTGTAGAACCTCATTATATAAGTGCAAATGTGAGGGAACATGCACCAAGTGTAAGGCTGCAGATCCTCATTGTATAAGTGCAAATGTGAGGGAACATAGAAGAACCTCATTATATAAATGCAAATGTTAGGAACATGCATTAAGTATAAGGCTGCAGAACCTCATTATATAAGTGCAAATGTGAGGGAACATACACCAAGTGTAAGGCTGAAGAACCTCATTATATAAGTGCAAATGTGAGGGAACATGCACCAAGTGTAAGGCTGCAGAACTCCAGAGTACCCCATCTCTCTACTCAGATATGACATGACCTAAGATTAAGTATATAATAGTAATTTGTAGGGGGACATAACTCCTCACATCAAAGTTGTGAATGGGTCAAAGTGCCCCTGTAACAAATGCTTTAATGGTGTAATAGGGTGTTTTAGAATTCACTTTTATAAGTGCAAATGTGAGGAAACATCCACCAAGTATAAGGCTGCAGAACCTCATTATAAAAGTGCAAATGTGAGGGAACATACACCAAGTGTAAGGCTGAAGAACCTCATTATATAAGCGCAAATGTGAGTGCACATACACCAAGTGTAAGGCTGCAGAACCTCATTATATAAGTGCAGATGTGAGGGAACATACACCAAGTGTAAGGCTGCCGAACCTCATTATATAAGTGCAAATGTGAAGGAACATAGCAGAACCTCATTATATAAATGCAAATGTTAGGAACATGCATTATGTATAAGGCTGCAGAACCTCATTATATAAGTGCAAGGCTGTAGAACCTCATTATATACGTGCAAATGTGAGGGAACATGCACCAAGTGTAAGGCTGCAGAACCTCATTATATAAATGCAAATGTGAAGAACCTCATTATATAAGTGCAGATGTGAGGGAACATCATTATATAAGTGCAAATGTGAAGGAACATAGCAGAACCTCATTATATAAATGCGCTGCAGAACCTCATTGTATAAGTGCAAGGCTGTAGAACCTCATTATATACGTGCAAATGTGAGTGCACATACACCAAGTGTAAGGCTGCAGAACCTCATTATATAAGTGCAGATGTGAGGGAACATACACCAAGTGTAAGGCTGCCGAACCTCATTATATAAGTGCAAATGTGAAGGAACATAGCAGAACCTCATTATATAAATGCAAATGTTAGGAACATGCATTATGTATAAGGCTGCAGAACCTCATTATATAAGTGCAAGGCTGTAGAACCTCATTATATAAGTGCAAATGTGAGGGAACATGCACCAAGTGTAAGGCTGTAGAACCTCATTATATAAGTGCAAATGTGAGGGAACATACACCAAGTGTAAGGCTGCAGAACCTCATTATATAAGTGCAAATGTGAAGGAACATAGCAGAACCTCATTATATAAATGCAAATGTTAGGAACATGCATTAAGTATAAGGCTGCAGAACCTCATTATATAAATGCAAATGTGAGGGAACATACACCAAGTGTAAGGCTGAAGAACCTCATTATATAAGTGCAAATGTGAGGGAACATGCACCAAGTGTAAGGCTGCAGAACTCCAGAGTACCCCCTCTCTCTACTCAGATATGACATGACCTAAGATTAAGTATATAATAGTAATGTGTATAGGGACACAACTCCTCACATCAAAGTTGTGAATGGGTCAAAGTGCCCCTGTAACAAATGCTTTAATGGTGTAATAGGGTTTTTAGAATTCACTTTTATACTGTTTTTTTTATCACACATTTTTGTTTTCTTATGTTTCAGGATCCATTATTTCAGGTCTCATGCATGAGAGAATCATGTTGCCATACTGATACTGCTGATGAAAACGGGAATAATATTTGGTAATGGAATACCAGTACTGTTCCAAGAGTGACATGACTTTAATTATGACCATGAATCTGTTTTTTAACAATCTCCTACATTGTTTATTGTTGGGCAATAAAGCACATAACCTCAGCGTATCAGTGCTTTTAAAATGGTGACAATTTTTTTAGCCAAATTCCCATTTTTCATATCTTGTAGAAAAGACCAAATTACAGTAGGAAGCCAGAGAGCTGCCCTGATTGGTTCTGCTACTTGTCTACTACCTACATAACAGCAAAAATTAGTAGCTGTACCAAAATACGCCAGGGGTCCATTTCTAGCTATCCTGCTTGAGCAAGTACGAAAGTGAATGAGTTATCTGTTGCTGCACAGATAACTGCTCAGACTCAGTGATGTATAAACATTTCAGGAAATCTTAAAAATACCTAAATTTTTCATGTACTATTATATTGAATGCGGATGTAAATGAAACAAGTGAAAATCTGGTTCTTTATGAGGAATGGCAAAGTAAGAAATACTGTTCAGGAAGGGGAGGGGGTAACTGCAAGTATGAATACAACTGGGAGGGATTTTTTGTGCAGTCAATTTTTATTAGGCTATTACAATAAGATAGCCTCAGTGCAATAGTTAATGACACCCCATTTACAAGGATGTTACACAATGCAAAATACAAAATTACCAGTAAATCCCATTAGTTAAGTACCTTAACTGACTGCTAAAAACATTAATCTCTGTAAGTATCAGTGAAAGAGGTCCATAAAGTGAAATCAGCATTCATATTAAACTTTTCTCCATGAAACGTTAGGTACATTTTATATTCTATAACAGATCTGCAGTGGCTATATATCTTGACACACAAGCAACAACCACCCTTCCTTTGTTTGAAAGATTTTTAATGCATAATTAATATAGGCCTTTGTTCTTGGTACCTCAGTTGTTGATAATACTTTATTTCTAACATTAGTCATCCAGCTATTTACACATGACCATAGAATATCTCAGATATGCTCCTGCCCCATCCACCACTAGAGGAAAGTACAAATGTGAAATAAAGGTGCTGTGTATGCCAGAGAAAGCAGGATAGTTTCTGCCTAAGTGAAACATTACTTCTGTATAGCTAGAAAAAAACTTTAAGGCCCTTATTGCCCATCATATAAATGGGGTTCAAGCATGAAGTTAAATAACATTGCTGACGGTAGTTATCCCTGTCAAAGTTGAGTTGTCCCAGTATGAAAACCTAACCTGGACCGAAGCACTAAAGGCAGAGACGTGTCCATATTCATTAAGGATATCCACTCCTTCAGGCTAGTTGCTCAGCATAATGCAGCCGAGATTATCCAAGTGCAACTAACTCTGGGCCAAGACTGCAATCCAAATTGTAGCTTGCTACAGATCCCCACTCCTCATTTCTTGATACACTGGAAAATATTAGGGTACAACCTAACACCCTAATAATGGGTGATTTCAACTACCCCACCATTAACTGGGAAAACTACTCATGTACCAACTCTTGTGCTCAACGTTTTCTGGAATTTATAAATTCCAATGCCTTGGATCAACTTATCCACACCCCCACCAGGGGCAGCAATATCCTAGACCTGGTCATTACCAACATGGGCAACCGGTGTTCCACACCAGAGGTCAATTCCTCGTTGGTCAGATCCGACCACAAGCAAATCACCCTAGACATCCACATCCCATCCCCACCCCCATTAGGGAAACCACTGTAAAACATTTCTCCAAAGCCAACTTCACGCTTCTTAAGACAGAAGTGGCAAACTTCACAATACCCATGCTGATGGACAATAGAGGTACAACTGCTGAATCCTATACAATTGCACTTTATAAGCACTTACATGAGTGCATGGATCCTGCAATCCCTAACAGAACCAAGATGCTATCCTCCAAAAAAAGGAAACCAATCTGGTGGTCCCCTGCTATAAACAAACTCTACAACAGAAGAAAGAAACTGTTGCAAAAAAGAGTAAAATCCCATGATTGGAGGAACTCTGTGGTCAGCCTCAGTAAGAAGCTGAGGTCCCTCATAAAATCCTCCAAAGCTAGTTATGAAAACACAATTGCCACTGATTCTAAAGACAACCACAAAGCATTCTATAGCTATGTCAAGAATCTCAATGGCAACACTCAGATCTGCTCTGAGTTACAGCACAATGGCACTAAATATACAGAACCAACTGATATTGCCAACATCCTGGCAGATAGGTTCAGTGCTAACTTTACCCCTCTTTCATCCCCTAAAGGGCCCATCTCTATTCTGGAAGAATGCAAAGTTCACGGCTGCACAGGTAAAAAACACACTCTCCAAAGCCAAGAACACAGCACCCATGGGACTAGACAACATCCCAGGCTGCATTCTACATGAACTACAGAATGAACTGGCACCCCACCTAAGTACCATGTTCAATCATAGCCTCACCTCAGGCTTTGTGCCCACTGAATGGCACACAGCAATGGTTATCCCACTCCACAAAGGAGGAGCCACCACAAACCCCGGGAACTACCCCCCATTAGCCTGATGAGCCTGGTCTGCAAGGCTATGGAACGTATCATCATCAAACTTATAAACAATGACATTGGTAATCTCCAAACTCTGGACCCTACTCAATTTGGGTTTGTAAAAGGCAGATCATGTCTCCTAAACCTGATAGACTTCTTTTGAAGTGGTCACCAAAGCCGTAGATGAGGGTAAGGTGGTTCACACAGCCTATCTAGATCTCGCCAAGGCTTTCGACATCATCCCCCACTCTGAAATTATAGATAAACTCACTAAACTAGGTATAAATTCCTATGTCACAAGATGGGTTGCCAACTGGCTCACTGACAGAACCCACACTGTGAAAATAGCAGACTCTAAATCCAACTTCAGACCAGTGACAAGTGGAGTAACACAGGGTTCAGTCCTAGGTCTTCTCCTGTTTGGTATCTACTTCTCTGAAGTACAGGCTAACACAGATGGTCTTTGACTAACAAAGTTCGCAGATGACTGCAAACTAGGAGCCATAGTCAAAACTCCTAATGATGTGGACATCCTACAAAAGGGCCTCACTGAGACAGATGCCTGGTGTCAAAGCCATGGCCTCAAGTTCAATGCCAAAAAGTGCATTGTCATCCCTTTTGGTAAATACCCTGTATCCATGAACTACCACATAGGCGGTAGTCTACTTAACACCAAAAGTGAGATAAGAGTCCTTGGGACACAGGTGGACAGTAGTCTCTCCTTTGATAATCACATTGCCACAGTAGTCAGGAAATCCTTCTATGTGGCACACCCTATCAGAAAAGGTTTCTCATCCAGGAAAAAAGAGGTCATTGTTCCCCTCTACTCATCACTCATTAGACCCATTGTAGAGCACAATGCCCCTTTTTGGTATGTACCTCACAAGACATCTACAACAACTAGAAAGGCCAAAGAAATACCTCACAAAGAGGATTACCAGCCTCAAACAGATGCCCTATGCAGACCATCTCAAAAAACTCCAACTTTACTCTGTCGCATATCGCCTACGCAGATCTCTGCCTAACATACAAAGCTATATCAGACCCAGAGCTGTTGGACATGCTCCACTTAAAAAATTCCAATCTCTCCGAGCTACACGCTCTAGGGACTTAAACCTTGTGACCACAATAAACAGAACATGCTGGAGGGATAGTGTCCTGTCCCAGAGACTTCTCATACTCTGGAACAAACTACCTATCTATATCAAACAAAGCTCCTCATTAGCACTCTTCAAGAAAAATCTTGATGACTGGATGGGAGATAGGAAATTCACCCCAGGGATCACTTCTGTGGCTCTGCTTGACAGGGGCACAGGAAAATAATTTTCTTGGGTGACAAAAGCCAGGGTACTGTTTGGCTAGGCTTACATAGGCCCTAGGGCCAATAGCCTAGTACCTACCTATGAACCTTTAATACTATTCTTCAAGGAGAGTGGGAAAGAACAAAATATCTATGCATGAAGATCTGGGCTTGTCTTTTTCAAAATATTTTCTGTAAGAAGGTAGAAGCGGAGCAGGATGGGATGGAACCTGCTGGTGCAGTTTTCTTCAAAGCTGAGTTGCCCCAGTATGAAAAAATGTAACTATTTACCTGTGATGATTTCATTGACCCAGTGTTACAAGCTGATGAAGAGTTACTGCCCAAAACTAAAAACATTTTTGAATACCTCAAGGGATGACATAGCTTTGGTAAGGTGAAATTGGTAGAGGCCTCCCCAGACATGGAAATGGGAAAGATTCCATGGTGGTCTTCACCACTAATACTGTCAAGGAACTATATATCAATACACACAATTTGTTTTGGTTAGGTCTCTGCACCAGTGCTTTGCCAAAGAGCTGTTGATCAAGTGTTACAATGGTATCCTGGCATATAGTATTACATTTCATCACTATGATAGGGAAATTGGTGAACTGCACTTGAAAAACCTTAAGACATTTTTACAGTAATTAGCAGACTATGGCCTTTGGACAGGATGTGGCAAGTGTCAGTTCTTCAAACCAGTCATCATGTGGTCACAACACTGATGCCCAAGGTCTACGCAAATGACTAGAGAACATAAAGATATTGATAGATGTCCTTAGTTGACAATACATGTCACAACTATATTCACATTTTGGTTTCCTGAGTTGCTATAACACATTTGCTAAATGTAGTCACTATATGCTATTCTCTGAACATGTTAGAGATAGAGAGACCCTGCGGTGGACAAGTCAGTGTGACAGGGGCTTTCCAAATGCCAGAGAGATGGTCTAATGTACTGACATATTACAATCCACATTTCTCGGTTACGGTAGCCAGTTATGCTTCACTGTGCAACAATCAGAAGAATGTCACATTTTGTGGAAGAGGGCACAGAGCACTTTGTGACTTTTACATCATGATTCAAAACTACATCTGACAATATTATGTACAGAATGACTGGGATGCTTTCATCCTGGTCTGGAGTGTCAAGCATTTTAATCACTATCCTCATGGAAGAGAATTTATCCTCTGTGCAAGACAATTCTGTTTACTGCCTCTGCAAGGATGCAGGGGTAAGCCCTTTTTTGGGGGAGTGTGCATAAATGAACTGCCCCAGTTAACCCTGGAAGATTGAAAGTCCAAGGAAGACATGCATGTCTCTTGAACACGCATATTCTGTTTCATCTGGTGAGTTAACCTGTAGCTGTTAGTATGTACAGAAGCAAACCAGGAGAGATCCAGTCCTATAATATCCTATCCTGTTTTGCCTGTCCTATCTTATCTTATTCTATCCTACCTTATCCTAGTCTAGCATATCCTATCCTATGCTTTTTCATTCTGTAACAGTTAGCAAAACTTACAGCTTGAGTCATTTTACAAGTGATGAAATTAACTTATAATTGGCAGTAGCTATTCAGAGTGCAGAAACTGCATGTAAGTCACATGAATATTGTCAAAATGAAGGCACTGGCTTATAGTGTGATGGTATGGAATAGGTCAGCACCCTGTTGCAGCTTACCACCAAGTATTCAAACTATGCCCATAAAAGCACCATGCTGCCCCCTAGAATGGGCTACCAAGCTATGGCAGACGATTAATGTAGTATTTGCAAGACCTATTCTGCAAGTATTTTTTCACAAATTACCTGTGATTGCTTGGTGATGGCCCAGGCAGTTTTGCTTAATCTTCAGAACACTGGAAGATCTACTTTTCAGACCGTTATGGTGTTTCCAACACTTACAATACTTTTTATACTTATCCATCTTTGAGAAGTTCTTTGCTCACTGTGTTTGCATTTGGCCTGTCACTTGATGTTTTAAATTAAGTTTTGATTTTAAATTTTGGATTTGGAGCTATTAACATCTCTCCAGATTACAGGAGTCTTGCTTTTTCTTAATTTAAGATCACTCTGTTCTTGCAAACTGCATTGGTTTTGACCCCCTTGATCCCATTTTGTACATGTGGTTGTAGTGTCACATCAGCAGTGACCATCACCTAGAGCCAACGTTTGCACTGCCAGATCTGGCCATTTTTGGTTTCTGGTGCAAATTCCTGAGAGGGTGGCACAGTGGCACAGTGAATAGCATTGTCACCTCACAAGATATTCTCTGTTTCAATTCTCAGTTTGGGTGCCTTCTGTGCAGAGTCTGCATGTCCTCCCTGTGTTTGCATGTTTATTTTCCAGGTGCTCTGGTTTCCTCCTCCATTCCCAAAACACAGGTGGACTGAATACTCTAAATTGGCCATAGGTATGAGTATGCATGCAAGTGAGTGCTATGAAAGAGCAATGCAGCAGAGCTAACCATCCAGGAATGTGAACCTTGGCTCTAGATGATTGTCACTGTTGAAGTGGCACCCCAAATCCATGTGCAATAATGGGAAAAGAGGTTCTGGATGGATGGATGGATGGATGGATGGATGGATGGATGGATGGATGGATTCCCACTGTTGAGAAATTAGTATAGATTCGCACAGAGTAACACTATATGCCGCTCTAATTTATATCATGGATGGTTTAAAATATGTGACATATGCTGTTAGTGTAATACAATGCAGTGTTCTGCTATCTGGGTAACCTCTTATTTTGCTACATTATATTATGATTTGTAAGTGGGGTACCAGAAATACTTTCTGCTACTTCAAGATGTAGATGGGAGTTAATGGAAGTGGTAGACTCCAACTTTACAAAGCATAATAGAAAAAAAAGATGCCTTATACTGATATGGAACTCATGTTTTTATTTTTATCCCTTGCTGACTGGGTTTAATTTCACTAGGTTACTGGTTTCTTTTCAAGGCAGACCTGGGTGGTATTTATACTATTAGTGAAATTTGGCCAGGGCATAAGGAAACATCCCCTGCCATTACAACACTCACTGTACATGTGGCTGATGAGGGAGAGCATCTGTTCCATTCCTGGCGGAGTGGCAACTGGGATTAAAGCACACAAAACATGGTGATGGATGAATGTGGAGTAAAATTGAATGCCGACTCCTCAGTGTTCTTTTTGAAAGAGGAGGAAAGATTTAGTGTGTAGAATCATGAGGGAGATTGGCTAGAGGATACAGAAGTTGTTTTTCAGAGGAATTTGTTCAAAGATTGGAGGAGTGAGGAGTGACAGCAGGAGAATGCTATTACTGCAATCCTCCAGTTGAGAGGGTTGTGGGATGATTTATTGGCAGAACATATAGACCAGAATGAGCCAGAGACAGGGAAGGATATATCTTGGGGAGACATTATGATGTCCCCATGCTGGGCCAGTAATCAAGAAGCCTGAACCCTCACCACTGACACAGGAGAGAGACGCCCACTTGGAATACAAATAGATGCAGTCAGTATTTCCAGGTGCAGACCTCTCTGCATCGAGCACAATTTCCTTTAAGAGCACACAGGGAACACACCCAGCCCAGGGTCTGGATTTCTCTATATCTGTCTCCTTCCAGGTCCCCAGTGAGGTCCCCACTGGTACAGCTGTAGGTTTAGATCCTCAGCCAGATTGTCATAGCCAAGTCCTCCAGCACTCTTTCTGTGAACCCAGTGCTTTGTGTCCCTGCTCCAAGTAACTAACACACCCACACTGTGAGATTTGATTTTCCACACACATACACACACACACACACACACACACACACACACACACACACACACACACACACACACACACACACACACACACACACACACACACACCTGGGAAAATCTGTAACAGATTTACCTGATGTGCCCCCTTCTGCCCAGAGTATAAGGTAGGTATAACAACCACCAGACACTCCACAATAAGCTATTCTAAGGCCCTTAATAAAGGGTGTCCAATTGTACTGTATAATATTAATACTAATACAAATGGTAGTAGCTGGCCAAGACAGCTAGGCTTTCTGGAGTGGCCTACAGTGCCACCAAATAAATATAAGTACTCTCAAAGGTTAAATACTTTCTAGAAAGACCAGTAGCAATAAAAGTTTTAAATATATTAAATAATAAATAATAAAAGAGCATGAAAATATATATTTACAGTAAACCACAGAGTTCAAATCACAGGAAATATTGAAAATATTATAGATGGACAAACTCATAAAAATAAAGAAAAACAATCTCTAAACTAAGCTTCACTATATTCCTGACTGAATCTAGGAGAATTACTATTCCCTAATAGGTTATGTGAGAGAGCAAAGCACAATAAAATATGTGAGCAATCTTTCTAGTCAAGTTTCCAAAAACAGAATACTCACTCCTCAGAGATTAATCCCTGTAAAATATAATATCCAAGATGGCTTGCAGAATTACCTAATCTGGTCACCTGACTCTAGGTTCTCACAGTATGCCCCTTTAAAGCTAAGACAGGAATTTAGCATAATTGGCTACAATACACATCTATATGATTATGGCAGTGCCTGGGGCTTCCCCTCATTTTACTGAGCTAATGAACAAAAGCTTCTCCCACATCCACCGTCTCCAGTCCTATTCAGCTCTGCAAGGTGCCATTTTAATAGTTTAGCAGCTAATTTACATTTCCCTTATTTTTCTTAAAGTAAGCTAACTGGTTAACCTCTGTTGTCACAGTATCCTCTATTAAAACATACACATTTAATTAATTTACAATAATACATGTACATTTCTTTTCATTCCAGCAGTGTGCACTGTTGATACATTTTAACACAAGCAAACCTCACAAATGCATTTTCAGCACAAGCATGTGTACAAATCAGTTTGATATACAAATGACATATAATTATTTACAAAATTCCAGCTAGCTGTGCTGGCACAAGTCAAACATCCACTGCCCTACTTCTCCTAGCTTGGCTGGCAGTACCTCTTATCATCACAAACATGATGGAAAGAATTCATTTAGAAGAGAGACAAGACTGAAGAGAAGGATGTTTGCAGAAGTGGCTGGAAAACAGAAGGAAGCAAGAAAAGAGAGGAAGAAAACAGAAGAAACAGAAAGAAAGAAGTACATAGCAAGAATTCAGAATAAAGTAGAACTAGAAATGGACAGGTATGAGATATGGGGCAAGATAGTTTTGCCTTTAGGAATCAAGGCATAAGAGGTAAGAGCTTTTATTTTGATTAAAAAGAGACTTACTGTGACATTTTCTGTGAGAATGCTGCAGAATTAGAAACTTTTTTTTGGGAGAATATGACAAAAGAAAAGAAAGGTACATGTGGAGTAAATATATTGTAAAGATTTTTTACATGGAGAGCACACAAAAACAGTAATGTACAATTTCAGACAGAAATGGAAAGAAAAACTGTTAAAATATTTACTAAAGAACTTTTGCAAAGAAGTGAAAGACATTTCTAAAGTACTTGATGATAGAGGACTTTGGATAGGGACTTGGGACGGTGATGTGATTTTGAAAATGGAAAACTGAAAAAATGCACATATTCCTAGTCTGATTAATGTTGCAGGTTATAGAGCTGTTTACTGGGGAAAACTGAAAACACATTTTTTATTGTGGAAGGGAGGGACATTTTGTAAGTAGCTGTGATAAGAAGAATTATTATTTATGTGGGGAAACTAGTATGATGCTAGACAGTGTGAAGAGAAATACTATAAATGCAAACAAAGAGGGCACTTATGGCTGGATTGTGAGAAAAAAAAGTTCAGAATGTAATATAGAAGGACAGAGTTGAGAAAAAGTGTATAATAAAGATCTAGTACAACAAGAGAAACAGCAAACGGATAAAAGGGAGAGTAATGATACTAATCAAAAAGAAAATGTGATTAATAAACAAAAAAATGGAAGGGGAGAGGGAAAGTGGATCAGAAGTTTTGATGAAGAAGTTATAGATTGGAAAATGGTTAAAAAGAAAAGTTTTATTGGAAAAAGGGTTAAAGACAGAAAAAGAAAAATTCAGGATGCAGGTTTGAAAGTAGAAAAGAAAGGAAATGGATAAATCAATACTTTATTGCAAATTAAGGAAAAGGGAAACAAATAATTTTAGAATTTTATCTATCAATGTTAATAGTATAAAGAATGTAGTAAAAAGGCTTGGGGTGTTAGAATGGTGTAATACATGTGAGGTAGATTTAATACTGTTAGGGGATGTTAGGGGTTTAAATAATGAAGTAAGAGACTTTATAGATAGGAGGTATAGTTTGGAATTTGGGTACAGAAATATGTTCAAGGATTACTGTATTATGAAACATGTTCACGGATTACTATATTATATAGGATTGGAATAAAAAGTCTGAATTATTCTTCAGTTAAATGAGGTAGTTGACTTTAGGTAGGTGGGGAAAGTTTAAAGACTTACAGCAATATATGCTTATGTGATATGTATAGAAAGTAAGAAATTATTTCAAGAAATGCAGAACTATGTTATAGTAAATACTGATATAATAACAGGGGATTTTAATTGTGACTTGTGCCATAAAAAGTGAAAAGAGAGATCAGATATGAAAATAATGGAATAAATAATAAAATGTGGGAATTAAGAGTTATAGAGCTTGAATAAAAGTCCATATAGAAGAGAGAATTGAGAACAGAAATAGACTATTTTTATATCTAAAACTATAAGAATTATGATAGAAGATACAATAGAAACAAGCTTTTCAAATAATTTGGCTGGGTGGATAGAAATAAAAGAAAATAAAGAACATATACAAATTGGGAAAGGAATAAAGGGAAGTAATGAAAAGGAGTGAAATGAGGAAGGTAGAAAAGATATAATAAAGTTGTAGAAAGATCATTTGACTACAAGAGATTTTTATAATAATTGGTCAGAATGGTGAATAATATTTAAAGAGAAATATAAAAAATGTATTTAATTTGGGGGGGAAAGCAGATAAAAAGTAATATAGAAAACACAAAAATCTGTTTTATACAATGTGAGCAGGAATGAAAGGAATATTTCAGAAAAGAAGAAGAGGTTTATCAAAAAAATCAAGAAAAATTAAAGGTTTACAAACAAAAATATTTTTGCAAGAAAAACATATCACCATATTTGAGTAAAAAAGTAAAGGAAGATAGTAACATGAGCGGAATGAAAAATAAAGATAGAGAAGTTGAAGGAGTACAAATGAATATTATGAATATTGTATTGCAGTATATTAAAGAGATGGTGAAAAAAGAGAGATAAAATAATATGAGGATGAAGCAGTTCACAGAAGAACTGAATAAGGAATTGGAAAAACAAATTACAATTATGGATTTAGAGATGCAATGAAGGAAATAAATATAAATTCAGCAGCAGGACAAGATTGTATAGGTTATTTAATTGATACAATGGCAGAACAAAATTCTGGTAGAAGTATTTAATGAATGGTTAAATGACAGTATTTGTTATGCAGAAATATGTAGGAGATTATGAGATTTATCTGGAAAATAGGGGTGAAGAATGAAATAAAAAATCAGAGGCCAGTAATGTTGAATGATAGTGATTATAAGTTATTTTTGAAGATAATAGAAAAAAGATTAGAAAATAAATTGATTTATGTAATGCTAGAAGGCAGTTATGGGTTCAAAGAAACAGGAAGCCAAAAATTAGGGTGGATGTTATTAAAAAAGAACAAGAAGAAGCAGAATTAATGGTGACTGATATAAATAAAGCATTTTATTCAATGCAGCATGAAACTGTATGGCAAGTATTGGAATAATATAATTGTATTATAGGAATAAAAATGTATGTGAGTCACTATATAAAAATGCAAAAATTAGAATATTAGTAAATGGTTGGCTAAATGAAGAAATTGAAATGAATAGAGGTTTAAAACAATGATGCCTAACGAGTAGTATTTTGCTTGTAATGGTCATGAATTGTGAAGTAAAAGAGTTACATGAAGAAATGAAAAAAGAAATATGTACTGGAATGGGTATTTTATATCCAATTATTATGTCTTATGCTGGTGATATAATATTAATGGCTAAAAATATAGAGAAAAGAAAATGTAATTATATATGTGCATAAAATTTGCAAGAAGTTGGATTAAAATGAATAGGGAAAATGTGTGAGGGTTATGGAGAGGAGGAAGAGTTGGGAGGAGTACAATTTGGAAGTAAAAATATAGCAATATTAGGAATTGATTTTGGTGAAGATTCTGCATTAAAAGAACAATAGGAAAAATGTACAAAGAATTAAAGGGACTTATTGGTATGTGGAACAGGTATAAGTTGTCTTTTAAGAAGAAAATAAATTTAATTAATACAATATGGATGGGAAAAATATCACATATAGCTAGTGTATATAATACCAAGAGAATTGGAGAATCAGTTTATTGAAATAATCTTTAGATTCATATGGAGATCTAGATTAAACCCAGTTAAAAGATGAGTGTTATATATAGATAAGGAGGATGGGTGTTTGGGTTTATTGAACCTATACAAGGTATTAAAATGGATAAATGGAAAAGAAGATACGTTCATAGTAAGAATATTTAAGAAAAAATACGAAAGGGAATGGAAATTAATAACACTGAATAAAAGGGAGTATGAATGGAGAAATGAAGAAATAAAGACATATCAAGCCAAAATAAATTATGAAAATTAAGTATAGAGGGGATAGGAGAAAATGAGAAAATATGGTATAAAAATATAATGATGCAAAATTATTTTGTGAACCCATGGGGATATCTAACAGAAAAGAAAATAAAAGCCATAAAACAAAAAAAAATGGTGTATGAAGAATATTACGTGTCAAGCTTTTTATGGAGGTTACAAATTAAAATTGTGCCAGTAAAAGGAAATATACCTTACAAAAAGGTAATGAAACAATGTGTCATTTCTGTAGTGAATTAGAAATGGCAAAATATGTTTTTTTTAACATGTAAAAGGGTCAAAAAATTATGGAAAAAAAGAATATTGTCAGAGAATTACAAGATTATAAATTATGGATATGATTGAATATGAATTTTATGTGAAATGTAGTAAGGAATATGTTAATAATTTGAATGGGAAATGTTTTGTATTGTATGGATAATATGGAATGAAAGACTGAATAAGGTTATGTTTACCAGAAACTGGATATTACTGAACATAATACAAAAAAATCAAATGGTGGTTATGGAAAAGGTGTAGGGGTTCCATACAGATGTAAAACCTTGTTACTGATGAAGGAATGTAAATTTAATGTAATTTTTTTGTAAATATATAAATATGTAAATTTGTATATAGTTGCATAATAAAGGACCCCTACTCTTTTTAGTATGTGACATTTATTTTTTACATCCACCTGAGCTACCGGCAGCTCAAACAGATGCGACAATGGTTTGATGTGTCATCTGAAAAAAAACACACTCTGGAGTGTGGCAGACTCTAATGCTACATTGCAGTGTCAGAAATGCAATTAACTGGTGTAGAAATAGAACCTACAGCCTCCTGGTCTTCCAGCACCAAAGGCATGTGCTACCTGTTGAACCACTGACACTGCATTCTAGAGTACTGTTAACAAAACACATTTACCTAAATTTGCTGCACCATCACATTATAATGTACTTTCACCAGACATTGCTACTCTAAACTGTTGCTATTTATTACATTATGCTGAAATGACTGACTATTTTTTTTCCAGGAACATTATGGACTTTTAGCAGGCTAACTCTTATATAGATTAACCTTGTTAATCACTCACTTAATTGCATTCTTGTTGGATGCTTTTGTATGTCTTGTTTTTGGCTTATTTGTATGATCATTTAGTCAATTAAATTAATCAGTCATTTAATAGGGAACTTTAAAAAACCTGGGTACCTTACAGAATAGAAAAAACTAATAAAGCCGTCATATTATTTATTTATTTTATTTTATTTTATTTTACATTTGTTGACCGGGCTAGTCTAGCTGGATACATTTCCATTTTCAGTAGAGGCCCCGGGAGAAAAGCTCCACATAAATTTGAACAAAAAACGTTACAATAGACAAGCAAATGGACAAAATCATCATAGATGAAAAGACAAATAAAAAATATAGTACCCAATAACAGATATATACAAAGAGAGGATCACATTTCTAAAAATAACATTAAGTAGCTGAAATAACATCAAGAACAAGGCACAAAACAGAGAGCAAAATTGATTAATAATATTATAAAGAACTAATCTTAGTAACAGAAGGAGAAAGAGAAGCACTAAAATAGGAGAGGAGGAAGGGAAGCAGTATAAGAAAAGAGAAGGGAAAGTTGTGAGAGATTAGCATAGTGGAAAGAAGAAACAAAATACTCTAAAAGGAGGTAGACTGAAGCAGATACAGTAAAGAGAGAGGGAAAGTAAAGTAGTAGGAAAGTGCAGAGTAGTAGGAAAGCGCAGAGGAGGTAAAGGATTAGTCAGGTTTTGAACAGGAACAGAGCCAGTGGCTTTGGAAGTAATCTTTGATTTTGTGTTTAAAGAGAGGCAGAGATGTAGTAAGTGTTATGTCGCTAGGAAGCAGATTCCAGTTCCTTCCTACAGTATTATTGAAGAGAGAGTCACCGGCAGAATTATAAGTCTTTGTTATAGTAGCCATAAGTTTACTGGATAAAGGGATTAAAAGTTTAGAAAGAATAGGGGTTTTGTTTGGTTGGTATAAGATTTTATGGGCAAGAGTGAGTTGAGGGATTAACAGAAGGTTTTGTAGCTCAAGCCAGCCTAGAAGTTTCAGGTTAATACAGTGATGAGTTCTAAAAGGGTTACTAGTGGAAAAACGGGCAATGTTGTTGTAGCAAGTAGCCAGTTTGTTAAGGTTGGCTTTCTTAAGGTTAGTAAAAATTGGTGAGGCATAAAGAAGAGTAGACAAAAGATGAGAGTGGGCAATCTTGGCTCTGGATGATGATGTTAGGAAAGGTTTAATTCTATATAGGCTTCCTATTTTTCTATTGACTGTTTTAATGGTGTTGTTGATATGCTGGTCAAAGGAGAGGTTGTTATCAATTGTTATTCCTAATAATTTTGTTGTTGGATCAGGAGCAATGAGAGTGGCATTATTTGAGGAGATGGTGAAGTCCAAGGGGGTTAAAAGCATTAAATATAAGTAATATACAATCAATTTGGTAATAAACTAATCTAACTGATCTAACAAAAACGGTATAATTTAGGTGGAGCATTCACAAAAGCAGTAATAGCCTTTATAAATAGATGAGATTTAAGAGACCTCTAATAGACCTTCAGAGTGTGGCAATCCCAAAACCATGAAGGTAGTAGATTCCATTGACTTGGGGTACAGAAACAAAGAAAAAGTTCTGAGCACAAAAAACTATGGTCAGGATTCAAAAATATTATTACTGCAAACACTGTTTGGGCAATTCTGTAGTACCCAATAGCAGGACAGTGACAGTATGTGATTCAAAGATATAATAAAGCTACATTAAATATCTGCTCATTAGTTGTTGAGTAATATGTATCTGAATTGAACACTAGCACTTTTAGACCTAACCATGCTAATGTTCCCCCACCAGCATACACAGTGCCCCATAGTGGCATAGACAGACAGACACACACAGACATGTGCACACACGCGCGTGCGCACACACACACACACACACACACACACACACACACACACACACACACACACACACACACACACACACACACACACACACACACACACACTCCCACAGTAGTAACCATGTTAGTGTTCCCCCTACCAGCCCATGCAACACAGTGGCATAAGCACCTTCAAACACATACACCCCCCACACACACACACACATGCACACGCACACACAGATGGCTTTGCAGTATGTACCTGCTGTGGATTTAAAAGACCTGATCCTTCCTTGGAGTGAATGGATATACACCATCAATAGATGGTGTATACTTTTTCATTTTGCTTCCCAAAGAACACAATACAGCTATTCTTTGAATTACTCTGCAATGCTATTCAGACGGCAGTGATATTTCCAGGATAAGCACATGAATAATTAGCATTAATCATGCCCCTGGTCTGATGCATATGTACGTGGCTTCAACAACAGGACTGTGTGGCTGTAGTGGTACAATGGCCTTTGAATCACTTGACCCTAAAGCACTGTGCAAACCTGCTATGAATGGTATTGTGAAGTGCATAAGGCATTTCTGAACTGTAGGATATTATCGCATCCTTGGAACTATTAACAGCCCCAAGCCGCCTGAGCTGATGTCCAAACCAGTTAGTAGAGCAACAGCAGGTCTTACAGATAAGAAAGGTCCCAGACCAGGTTCCCTATTATGCTGTCGCAGACGCAGGTTGTTGAATGCGTGTTTGTCGAACAGTGAATCATGAAAAGGCAAAATAGCGGCTGTTTAGTGAATTCTTTCCCTGGGAAAGAATTAATTTGGCCACTTTCGCTACTTTGCCTTCTTGGCACTGTAGTGCGATCTCGGAGTTGGTATAGTTAAGTAGGGGGTGTGTTGGGGGCACAGCCCCCCATGTAACAGTGACCACAAACCACTGCAAATGATGTATTTTGCGATACCCTCATGTTTAGATCACTCTTGTATTAAAAGTGTACCGTAATCTAATTCATTATAATTACAACTCACTCATTTGGTAGGCATGCCTACACATGCCTCCATTTCCACAAGCAGTTTTTATTCTGCTAGAAAAGCATCAATTTTAAATTTTTGATGGAACGGCAGCAACAACAACTTTGGGAAACAATAGAAAATAATTTTGCAAAATATCAGAATTTCTATAACATTTATAATGACACCTCCATAAAGATGGTAATGATAAAAATACTTTCCTAAAACATTTATACTGTTCTTGCTTTATGGTTGGTCTTATACTGCAGTGTGTGTGTGAATGAATGTGCTTTATGAATGAGAAAGTACACCAAAATTGACTGCCTGCGAATGGGTGAGATCATATTTTTTGTGTTTATAAATATCAGTTGATTATTTTATAAATAGGTAATGAATGAGTGAATGAATATGTTTGCTTTTGGAGGGAGTAATGGTATTGTGATGTTATTTCCTTTCAGTTTTTTTTCCATTAATTCAACCAATGCTGTCAAGTTGCACTGGACTCCTATAGTGACCCCATGGACAGCAGCTGTCATCCCATGGTTTTAATTTGTAACACACACACACACACACACACACACACACACACACACACACACACACACACACACACACACACACACACACACACACACACACATTATTCGCAAAACTAAGAGAAATTTAAAGTTGCTAATGCACCCTTCCACATCTTTGGGGTGTAGATAGGAACTAAAGTACCCAGAGAGACTTATATGAACCCATGGAACTATAAAACTAACTATAAAAACTATATAGAAGGTACCTCAGTACAGAGCATTCACATAGGTAATTACTAGACAAATGACCCCAGGGGTCTTTTAAGCTAAACTCTGCTTTCTAATGTGAGAAGCAAAAATTGTACTTTGTGTCTGTAAGGTAAACAACTTAACTGTTATGTCAGCCCTCATCCCTCTTCTTTATTATTTCATAAATGTTCAGTGAATTGGCTTTATAAGGCTGTTAATTGTTTCACCTATAATTGTATTTGAAGGCGCCATAATTTTGTAAACACTTTCTAATTAAGATCACAAGGGAAACCTTCCAGTTTTAATTGAAATTGTGGCTTGAAACCACAGCTATACTGTAGCACCTATAGGATTAAGTTTGCTATAGGACCACAGATAGATGGAGGGAAAAAAACAATGTCATTGTTATGGGTTATCCACATCATAGTAAGAAAACAGAGGTTAAACAGATACACACAAATGCAGAACCAAAATAAATGTCAATAGTTAGAAGATCATATAAAATAAATACATAAAATGCTAAATATGACCTCTTATGACTGCTAGAAAAACCACAATAGCACTGTAGCCATGAGTAAAAGTCAATGAAACTTCTAGTGAAATACTTGCAAACAAATGCCAGGGAAGCAAACCAGATTAAGTGGTTATCTTTGTAACCCTAGTATGAACCAAGACCACTATATAACTTTAGCATGTAGGTCAGATGGTGTAACTAAGCAGCATTTGATGACAGCCAGCAACAAGAAGAGATTCAGGAAGGACAGTGTTGCAGGTGTATATGAACCATAGACAAAAGACACCAATATCACCCAAACTAAAACATTTGACAGGAGTCATATCATTATATTTCAATTCAGTCACTGCAAGGAAGGACAACTTGGATAACAAAAATAGATCTTGGATGAAACCTACTGCCCTTGCCACATAACACAGAGCAAAGAGAAACCCTCAGTGAGTGTAAAGAATGGTTCAACACAAACTGTCACAGGAAAGATGTCATCCCAAATCAAGGACACTTTTCCAATGTTCAGCAAATCCAGGGGAAAACATCTGTAGTGAAAGCACAATGACACACCATCTCTAAATCAAGTGATCAACTTGCCAGTCAGTTAAGAGTGCTAATTATATGAACCGCCATTAAAATAACTAGATTAGCCACCATAGTAAATTACTGAATTGGTTTAAGAATATGACCAGAAAAAAAGTTGTTTTAAATTGTAAAGTTGCACCTGTAAACTCTCCATATTGTGTAGCTGGAAAAGTGCACTAGCTACAGAATTAAATAGCAGTACACTTAAAAGTGTTGTCCAATGCATGTTAATTGTTTTCTGAACTTAATTATTTTAGATTTATTTATAGCTAATTATATTTAGTTTATTTTGGCAGAAAATGTACTTAGTGCTGCTTGCTTCTCCTCATTTTAGACAACTATGTATATGAGTTATAGGAACCACTACTAAATACTGAACACTCACTCTACCGACACCCAAAATCCTGAGATCAAACACCTGAAACACTACAATACCAAAAAACCAAAACCGCGAAATTCAGACTACTGAAAACTACACACAACTTACACCACACACAGACACATACACACACCTTCCCCCAAAACACAAACACACAAGCCTAACCAACAGACAGGCAGGGGGGCAAGCCCCCCTGCACCCCTCATGTGGGGGGATGTGCACCCCACACCCCCCTACTTAAATATTCTAACTCCAAGGTCACACTACCCAGACAAACACACAAATACACCACCACATGCCTACATCCCCCTTGCACACACACATCACACTCACAACACACACTTTCACACTAAACCTCTAACCAACACAGTTTAACAGAAATAATTACCTGCCCTTCCACCATACCGCAACACCAGAAGCGCAAATTTCAAACTCCCGATAGTTGGGATTTTGAAATTCGCGGGTCTGGTCTTTCGGTAGTGTAGGCTTTCGGCTATATGGTTTCGAAAGTTTGAAATTTGGTATTTCAAACTTTTGAAATTATGTAGTGTTCCCGAGTTATAATAAGGACTCCTTGTTCCTCTTACCTTTTTTTATTTATTTATTTAATTTTACATTTGTTTACCGAGAATGTCCAACTGGGCTATAATGGTCTGTTTAAAGTGGAGGCCCAAGGAGAAACGTTCCAAGTGGATATTTAGGTACACTTGCAAAAAAATTAACAATAAAGATGTTAATTAACAAAGAGACAAAAGGACAATGATTTAAATCAAGAAAAAAATATAACATTCTGTAAAAACTAATGAGCTTAGGGGTGCCTGTTACACAGTTTGAGTAATAGTTTTACCAAAAGTAACCTGTTTTGATTACTAGCTTATGATAAAAGTAAGGTTAAAAAGGATGAAAGTGTAAGAAGGAGGGGATAGGAGATGCTAGCTGAGATACTAGGTTGTTAGAATTAGGGGGAATACTAGGAGGTTAGTATGAGTGAGAGAAGGAGGGGATAGGGGATGTTAGTTGAGATACTAGGTGATTTGATTGAGAGAGGTATAGGGGTTGGTTAGATAGTAATGAATAAATAGAAAATAAAGACTTGGTTTTGATAGGGATACAGGGGATGGTACAAGAACAAAAGACATGATATCGGCCTGGGATGAGACATGTACATAGCCACTTGTTGGTAAGGTGATCTTTTAGTAGTTGTTTGAATGTGGGACTACAGGTGGTATTTAGGATTACTTGTGATACAGAGTTGCAAAGTGTAGCTATTCTGTTAGAGAAAAGGGAGTCTACAAAGCTGTTGCTTGATTTGGTTACTTTTAGTAGGTTTTTGTTGGAGGATCTTAATGAACGAGCAAAGGAATAAGGTTGAACCAGGTCTTTAAGAGCAGGGCAGTTGTTAGAGTGGTGAAAGATTCTATTGGTGAAGTTTAATTGGTTAATGGTGAGCAGGTTGGGGTGTTTAAGCCATTTTAGGTGATGCAGTGCTTTGCAGTGGTGTTTTGGATGGGAAGTTTGAGGCGAATCTAGCTATCTTATTGTAACATGATTCAAATCTGGTTAGGTCAGTTTTATGGAGGTTTGTGAAAATGGGGGCTGTGTAAAGTAGTGTAGAAAGTAGGTGAGCACTGGAAATGGCTTGTGTAGTGCCATCATTGAGCTAAGGCTTGATACAGTAGAAAGAGCCAAGTTTGATGAGAACTTTCTTGATAGTTATTGCGAGGTGTTTAAATCTAAGGTTATTATCTATGGTGACCCCTAGGAGCTTGGTTTGTTCTACTGGCTCTGTTGTAGTATTATTGGAGAAAGAGATGGTGAAGGGCAGTGAGGGGTCGGCTAGTTATTACTAGTAAAGAACATTAGTTTAGTTTTCTTGGGATTGAGAAACAGCTGATAGTCAGACAAAAAGTTTTCCAAGTCAATGAGGCAGTATGGGTTATGTGATGGAATTCATGTTTGGATGGGGCTGAGCAGATAAGGGTGAAATCATCTGCGTATTGAATGATGGTGGCATTATGTGTAGCTGATGATAGTTTATTTATAAAGACAGAGAAGAGTAATAGGCCCAGTATAGCTCCGTGTGATACACCTATGGTGACAGGTAGAAGAGAAGATGGTTGATTATTCCATTTTACACATTGGTGCCGGTCTGTTAAGTAGCTGTGAAACCAAGATAAAGCTGTATGGGATAGGTTAAGGTTGGCAAGTTCAGTGAGGAGTTTCTGGTGTGGGGCTGTGTTAAAAGCTTTTGACATGTCAAGGAATACAGAGGATACTGGAGTCCGGTATCTCTGAGCTGTCTGATAGTATTAGTAAACTAAGTAGTGCGGTGGTGGCGCTGTGTTTTGGACAAAAGCCATGTTGAGATGAGGACAGTAAGTTGTTATTAAGTAGCTAATGAAGTAGCTGTGAATAGATGCATTTTTCGTGGATTTTTGCACAAGAGGAGAGAATGGCTATGGGATGACAGTTGTTTAGTTGGGTAAAAGTGCCTCCTTTGTGAAGAGGGGTGATGAGAGATGTTTTCCATAATTTAGGGAGATATTGTTCGGCAATGGATTGGTTGATTAAGATGGAGATTGGATAAGAGATGGAACCTGCTGCTAATCTGAGAAAATCATTGAGAGTTGATCTGCGGCTACAGCTGAAGGTTTTAGTTGTGATAGTAACTTCCTAATGGTACTGGTTTGTACAGGTTTAAAAGAGAAATCATTGAGATTATTTGTGGTGAGTGAAAGTAGGGACTGGCGAGTGCTATTTATGGGATGCACTAGGGATAGGATGGAGCTGATAAAATAAGAGTTGAACTATGAGGTGATGCTGTCGGAAGAATTTGGTGTGGTAGGAGTGGGAGTAGTGACACGTCCAGATTTTAGGAGGTTGTTGATAGACTGTCAGAAACTTTGTGGATTATTCTGGCACTTTTTTGGGGGGACAGTTTAGTAGGAATTTTTGTCTTGTTTGATTTGGTTTTTGGTTAGGTTATGTAGGTGGCGATAGCTAATCAGGAGTAATTCATCCCTAGATTTAAGATAATGGTGCCAGGTATTATCTCTTTTCTTAAGAAGGTTTTTAGTGTCTTTGGAAATTCATAGTTTGTATTTTGATTTGGTATGATATTTTCTTAATTGAGCTAGGTTATCCAGAATATTAAGGAAGCTGTTGTTGAAGTATTCTACAGCTTGGTCAAGCTGAAGATACTTGAGGGGGGACCAGTTGCACTCAATCAATCAGATCCTGCTCCCACCCCATTACCTAAACCCCTTCCTTCATCAGATTATCCATCCACACCCTTCTGCAATTCTACTACTAACCTCTACTCACACCCAACTCATCAAGCACTCCCCCTATAGCCATCTCACCAAAAACCTCAATTATGTTATTCATTCCCAATACCCCAGGTTCCTGTTCACTATACATACTATGTATATTACTAGCCACTACGCATCTTCTTACATCTTATCACCCTCAGCAAGTCACATTCATACCCTCACCCACTAAGTTTCTCACAACGCTCCCTCAGGCACAACCAATTACCCACAGAATATCACCATACCTATTTAACTGCACTACCATAGAACTCTATTCTCCCAAGTATGTAAAAACAAAGTCAACTCCTCACCTAAAAATTAAACACATAATAAACTCACCTGTCAAACTCATCTTTCCTCACCTCATCCACACAGTGTTCATTAGACTCTGTGGTGGCATGCACCCCAACCCAGGCCCCCCCCCGTAACAGTTCAAACACCTACTGTCACTGACTTCACCAATTTACAACTCAATCATAATGATCTACTAATTCTTAATATGAGCCTACAAAGCCTAGTTAACAAAATACCAAAATTCCATGCTACCCTCTCCCTATAATCTTCAGACTTGGTCATAATAATAGAATCTTGACTAAAACCATGTATAGATAATAGAGGCATTTGTCTCAGTGTTGAACGCCTTGGAGAGCTTTCACCAAGGCGTTCAACACCATCCCCCACTCTAGAATTATGGATAAACTCACTAAACTAGGTATAAATCCCTGTGTCACAAGATGGGTTGCCAACTGGCACAGTGACAGAACCCACACTGTTAAAGTAGCAGATTCCAAAACCGACTTCAGACCAGTGACAAGTGGAGTGCCACAGGGTTCAGTCCTGGGTCCTCTCCTGTTTGGTATCTACTTCTCGGAAGTACAGGCTAACACAGAAGGTCTTTGGCTAACTCAATTCACAGATGACTGCAAACTAGGAGCCATAATCGAAACACCTAATGATGTGGACATCCTACAAAAGGGCCTCACTGAGACAGATGCCTGGTGTCAAAGCCATGGTCTCAAGCTCAATGTCAAAAAGTGCATTGTCATCCCCTTTGGTAAAAACTCTGTTCCCATGAACTACCACATAGACAGTAGTCTACTTAACTCCAAAAGTTGATAAGAGACCTTGGGACACAGGTGGACAGTAGTCTTTCTTTTGATAATCACATCACCACAGTAGTCAGGAAATCCTTCTACGTGGCACACCTCATCACAAAAGGTTTCTCATCCAGAAAAAAAGAGGTCATTGTTCCCCTCTACTCATCTCTCATTAGACCCATTATAGAGTACAATGGCCCTTTTGGTATGTACCCCACAAGACATCTACAACAACTGGAAAGGCCACAAAAATACCTCACAAAAAGGATTACTGGCCTCAAACAGATGCCTTATGCAGACCGACTCAAAAAACTCCAGCTTTACTCCGTCGCATATCACCTACTCAGAGGCGATCTCTGCCTAACATACAAAGCTTTGTCAAACCCAGAGCTGTTGGACATGCTCCACTTAAAGAAATCCCAATCCCTCCGAGCTACATGCTCTAGGGACCTAAACCTTGTCACCACAATAAATGGAACATTCTGGAGGGATAGATTCCTGTCCCAGAGACTTCCCATACTCTGGAACAGACTGCCTATCTATGTCAAACAGAGCTCCTCATTAGCACTCTTCAAGAAAAATCTTGATGATTGGATGGGTAATAGGAAATTCACCCTGGGGATCACTTCTGTGTACTAAGAACACATAAGTTCTTGTAACAGTATAAAGCAATCAGCAAAATTACGAGGTAGGAGCTACCAAGAATGATAGACCACAAAATTTGCTATACTAGTCCACTGCTGAGCAGAAACTGGACAGTTTTCAGAAATATAACTCAAATTAACAATTCAAGTAAAAAAGGTGCGTAATATACCACAAGCTGCCAACGAGCGAACAAATCAGTAAAGGAAAAATCCTCTGAACATAGGTATGCAGGTAAGATTATTTGCCATGCATTAAACTAAATGCTGTAAAAAGATGAGCTCTTTAACTGTTATCATTGCTAGGAAACATTTTTTGCTGGAAAAGAAACAAAATGGCTAAATAAACTTACACAGACAGTACTGAGTAACTATAAGTACGCTGACTGCACATCACCTTGTCGCCAATGTGGTGTAGTGAAGGGGAGAGTGAAAACAATGGTGCAGAATGCAAAACTCCTTCTTTCAGCTGCTCCCATCAGGGATCACCACAGCAGATCACCTGTTTCCATTTCTTCCTGTCCTCTGCATCTTGCTCTGTCACACCAACCACCTGCATGTCCTCTCTTACCACATCCATAAACCTTGTCTTAGGCCTTCCTCTTTTCTTGTTACCTGGCAGCTTCATCCTTAGCATCTTTTTCCCAATATACTCTGCATCCCTCCTCAGCACATGTCCAAACCAATGTAATCTTGCCTCTCTGGCTTTGTCTCCAAACCTTCCAACCTGGGCTGACCCTCTAATATACTTATTCCTAATCCAGTCCATCCTCGTCACACTCAGTGCAAATCTTAACATCTTCAACTCTGCCATGTCAAGCTCTGACTCCTGCCTTTTAGTCA
The DNA here is from genome assembly GCF_019279795.1 of Protopterus annectens. Lineage (NCBI taxonomy): Eukaryota > Metazoa > Chordata > Ceratodontiformes > Protopteridae > Protopterus > Protopterus annectens. Next base: position 1,097,380,138 of record NC_056747.1, on the reverse strand, counting down.
ATGCCACTGTCTCCAACCCATATAACATAGCTGGTCTCACTACCCTCTTTTAGACCTTCCCTTTCACTCTTACTGGCACTCGTCTGTCACAAATCACTCCTGACACTCTTCTCCACCCACTCCATCCTGCCTGTACTTTCTTCTTCACCTCTCTTCCACACTCACCATTACTCTGAACTGTTGATCCCAAGTATTTAAACTCATCCACCTTCGCCACCTCTACTCCTTGCATCCTCACCATTCCTCTATCCTCCCTCTCATTCACACACATATATTCTGTCTTAGTCCTGCTGACCTTCATTCCTCTTCTCTCTAGAGCATATCTCCACCTCTCCAGGGTCTCCTCCACCTGTTCCCTACTCTTACTACAGATCACAATGTTATCTGCAAACATCATAGTCCACGGGGACTCCTGTCTGATCTCGTCTGTCAACCTGTCCATCACCATTACAAATAAGAAAGGGCTCAGAGCTGAACCTTGATGTAATCCCACCTCCACCTTAAACACATCCGTCACTCCCACTGCAGACCTCACCGCTGTCACACTACCCTCGTACATATCTTGTACCACTCTTACATACTTCTCTGACACTCCCGATTTCCTCATACAATACCACAACTCCTCTCTAGGCACTCTGTCATATGCTTTCTCTAAATCCACAAAGACACAATGCAATTCCTTCTGACATTCTCTGTACTTCTCCATCAACACTCTCAAAGCAAACATCGCATCTGTAGTGCTCTTTCCTGGCATGAAACCATACTGCTGATCACTAATCATCACCTCCCTTCTTAACCTAGCTTCCACTACTCTTTCCCATAACTTCATGCTGTGACTGATCAATTTAATCCCTCTGTAGTTACTACAGCTCTGCACATCACCCTTATTCTTAAACATCAGTACCAAAATACTTTTTCTCCATTCCTCAGGCATCCTCTCACTTTCCAAGATTTCATTAAACAATCTAGTTAAAAACTCCACTGCCATTTCACCGAAACACCTCCATGCTTCCACAGGTATGTCATCTGGACCAACAGCCTTTCCTTTCTTCATCCTCTTCATAGCTATCCTTACTTCCTCCTTGCTACTCCACTGCACTTCATGATTCGCTATCCGCACATCATCCAACCTTCTCTCCCCCTCATTCTCTTCATTCATCAGCCCCTCAAAGTACTCTTTCCATCTGCTCAACACACTCTCCTCGCTTGTGAGTCCATTTCCCTCATTATCCTTTAACACCCTTACCTGCTGCACATCTTTACTAGCTCGGTCCCTCTGTCTAGCCAATCAGTACAGGTCCTTTTCTCCCTCCTTAGTGTCCAACCTTTTATACAACTCGTCATACGCCTTATCCTTAGCCTTCGCCACCTCTCTCTTTGCCATGCACCTCATCTCCTTATACTCTTGTCTACTTTCTTCATCTCTCTGACGATCCCACTTCTTCTTCGCCAACCTCTTTGTCTGTATACTCTCCTGTACTTCTTCATTCCACCACCAGGTCTCCTTGTCCTCCTCCCTCTTTCCAGATGTCACACCAAGCACCTTTCTAGCCATCTCTCTTACTAGCTCTGCTGTAGTTACCCAGCTATTCGGTAACTCTTCACTGTCACCCAGTGCCTGTCTTAACTCTTCACTGCCATCACCTCACAATTACCATTTTTCAATTTCCACCATTTGATCCTTGGTGCTGCCGTCACACTCATCCTCCTCTTCTTGATCACCAATGTAATCCTACAAACCACCATCCTATGCTGCCCTACTACACTTTCTCCTGCTACCACTTTACAGTCTCCAATCTCCTTCAGACTGGCCCTTCTACATAAGATATAATCCACCTGTGTGCATCTTCTTCCACTTTTGTATGTCACCCTATGCTCCTCCCTCTTGTTAAAATATGTATTCAACACAGCCATGTCCATCCTTTTCACAAAATCCACTACCATCTGACCTTCTGCATTTCTTTTCTTAACACCATGCCTACCCATCACTTCCTCATCCCCTCTGTTCCCTTCACCAACATGCCCATTGAAATCTGCTCCAATAACTAGTCTCTCACCCTTGGGTACAGTCATCACCACTTCATCCAACTCACTCCAAAATGTTTCTTTCTCATCCATCGCACACCCAACTTGTGGAGCATATGCACTAACAACATTCATCATTACACCATCAATTTCAAGCTTCATAAACATCACTCTATCTGACACTCTTTTCACCTCCAAAACACTCTTAACATACTGTTCCTTCAGGATAATGCCTATGCCATTTCTCCACACCATGATAAAACAATTTGAACCCGCCTCCGATACACCTAGGCTTACTCCCCTTCCATCTGGTCTCTTGCACACACAATATACCAACCTTCCTTCGGTCCATCATATCAGCTAGCTCTCTCCCTATACCAGTCATACTGCCAACATTCAAAGTTCTTATCCTCACTATCACAGTCCTAGCCTTTACCTGCCTTCGGCCATGCCAAACTAAGGTCTTTAAACTGCACAATGTAGTATGGGAGGGTAGGCAAAAAAGAGAAATAAGTTAAAGGTAACCTCAGCTAGGAAATAAGTGTTGGTAGGATTTACAGGTTGATTTTTATGGAGTGTAATGCAGGATTCAAGTGAACAAAAAAAAGTTAAAAACTTGAGTAGTGTTGATAGGACCTAGGTTCTGAGCATGTTTATTCTGCAGAGACAATCAGTAATTGAGATAGCTCTTCCCTTTTGCAACAGGATAGGGAAAGTGGGGCAATCTATGTTATGATATCCTACTGAGTAAAAGTAGTAAAAGCAAAGGAGGCTGAAAAAAAACAGTTGGCTAGAGTCAAGAAGAAGTAATGTCACAGAGATAGTGATCTGGGTGTATGTAGAGAGCAAGTGAGAAGAGAGAAAGAGTTAGCAGTGTTTGAAAGGAGAGGGGGGACAGCTTAAGTTCTGGTGGGGGCGTTAGGCTTTCTGTTGATGTGCAGCAGGTATATAGAAATAAGCAGCTTCTGGATTATATGACAGTTAACCAGTTTTAAGCATACAGATACAGAGGTGCTGAGGTTCCGTAAGACCAGTTAGCAGGAGTGCACAAGATCAGATAGTGTCAGATTGTGGTCACAGCGTATCCTTGGTGGTTGAGAAGCACAGCAGGGTGCTACAGAGACAGTCTGAATAACTATAAGTACGCTGACCGCACATCACCTTGTCGCCAATGTGGTGTAGTGAAGAGGAGAGTGATTTTTTTTTTTTACCTTTATCATAGCCCATCCTCTATACTTAGCATCTGTCTGAGGCTAGGTACTTTGAAGAGATACAAAGTGGGTGCCACACATTATGTTTTACCAGATGAATGCCTGTTACAATTTCTCAATTTTGCCCTGTTGGGGTCCCTGCCTCTATGACCTCCCCAGGGAGCCTACTTATCTTTGCAAGCATGTAACAGGGAATTGCACACATTGGTCGCTCTACATACGACACTGAATATGAATGCAAAGTCAGTTCTCAATAAACCAGCTACAGTTGCTGATTTATTGTGTAAAGATGCCCTTCTATTTATAACAGAGACCTGGCTAGATACCTGTATTGTTCTTAGCTTTGCAGCAGCTATGCTACTGGGTTTCTCAGTGCCCTAAGAAGACTAAGGTCAGGCTGAGGGTGATTTTCTGTTATAAATTTTGTAGAACACATTTTTGGTGGCTCTACCATCTCTTTTGTATATGTTCTAGAAGCAGAACCAAACTATAAAGATTGCCTTATATTATGACCAACTATTGAAGTGAGGACGTATTTGCAAGATATGGTGGTGCGTGTGTGTGTGTGTGTGTGTGTGTGTGTGTGTGTGTGTGTGTGTGTGTGTGTGTGTGTGCATGCGTGTGTGTGTTTTTGTTTAGCATTTGGGCTGTTGGCAAATGAATGACTCTAGCTAAGTATCTTCTCTTAATTATGAGGGATCTGTGGTTTGTTCATGGTATTTTCATTGCTTCCTATAATAAAGCACGTTCATTAGATCTGATATTTTAAGTAGATCTAGTGACCAAGGTGGTCAAATCACTCTCCTGCTCTCTGCACCATTTGGTCCACTTCCTTGTTGAGCTCCTTCCTTTGAGTTAACCTGTTAATAGAATTTGGAAGACGTTATGTCAAGTGAACTAACTCCACCTTTGCAGTGGTGGTATGCAGAAGATCCCAGTGCACTAGTGGTGGGTTAAAAGTTAGGCTGTCACTGACGCACTCATTTATTTTGCCCAAGTTTTAATTGAATGTGCATTGCATGACCATAAGTTTCAGTTCTAGAGGTGAGAAGGGCCCAGACTGGAGGATTAATGGAGATGTACCTGCTTAAAAAAGGGCAAATCTATGCATGATAAACATTATTCCCACTGCCTTGCAGAAATCTGTTATAATAAGGCTATATTTTTGCCCATGAGAAGTTTAATTGTATCAAATCAATGAGATAAGCTCTTACTTAAGTTTTTTAATAATGTTTACCTCCCAGATGCCTTATCATCAGTCCCCCCTTAACAGTTCTTGAGCCCATTCATTCCAAAGAGAGAAGACACCATCTGCTGGCCAGAAGGGGAGCAGAACTGGGATGGTGCACCATCCAACCCCATGAAGGTAGTCTGTGTCTTGTTGTGCATCTTATTAATCCAACTCACAATGGTGGTGAGGCACATTCTCATCCCAGCAGTCTAATAGTCTGAGTTCACCCCTCCCCCTTTCCAGACCACAAATATCCCTGTTTAAGAATGGATTATAGTTTTCACCATCATGCTTAACTACTTAACAGCTGCCCACTCTGGAAACCAATCATTCATGATACAGAATTCAGGGTTCTTCTGATGTGTCCTAACCCTGCTCCTTGATATATTCACCAAGATCGCTACCAGTGACTACAATGCTTTTCTCACTATGCATGTGCTTTTGTGTGTGTGCTGCAGAGGGTACACTTACCAGCCTAGTAGAGCCAGTCACACTTCCCAGAATCTTGCTGTATATCACACACACTCACCTCATTACAGTGCTGGCATTACAGTGATTAGACTATATTCATAGTTCCAGGATTTGTGACCTAGTGTTGGCCACTTGTATCCATGCTCCTCAGCCTGTTCCTCCAGCTGCACATCTACTGATTGAACCCGAGACATTTGATTCACAGGCAGAACTTTCTCACTCTGTGCCATGGAACAAACCAAAGCAGTATTTCATTGCTGATAAGTTGTTCAGTCCAAATTGTCTAAGTAGTCATACGGTATGTTCTGCCCTTAAATATGAGACAGTTATTCCCTCATACTCCAGACCACTTCTGTAGGACTTTGTATTGCTCCTTCCCAGATACTTCATAAATTTTCATAGTGCAAACATACTTAACTAATTAATTATATTATGAGCAAATGTCCATCAACCTGTGAGGTCTGATTAGGTTGGTTAAATTATGTCTGGATGCCCTCAGTCCAGTTATTCTCCAGATTGCTTGATCCTGTCTAAGACCAGATGTTTTTCAACTAATTTAAAAGAGGCATTTGTTAACTCAGTTTTTAAGAAACTAAATTTGGAGCTTTCTTGTCTGAAGAACTATTTTTTTAGACCTTTTTAGTCAGAAACACTTTTGACCCATTGCAAGTAAGCCCTTTATATGCAAGGTAACTGAGAATGTGGTTGCAGAGTAGCTCAAAACAGTTTAGAACTCTCATGAACTCCTTCTTCCATTTTAGTTTAGCCTCATCACATGGGATAATATGGAGACTGCTCCTTATTGCATACATAAACCCCCAAATTATCAGCATGGAGTACCTGCAAAATAAACTTTGATTCAAACAAAAAAAAAGCATTTTGAAACTTATAACACTGTACTGACAGTACTGTTTTACAGAAAGAATTCTCCCATTTCCTGTACCCCACACTTTCCTCCTCAATCAGTTTAGCTCAAAGTGGGAGGAATGCACAGTGGTACCATGACCTCATCCATACATTCACATTTGTAGTTCTACTATTCCAAACAGCATTGTTATGGTGTTTAGAATTTCAGCAAGCACCAGTGATGGAGATGTGCTATAATCATGGGAAGGATTGACAGTACAATTACAACACCAGGGGTGTAGCAGGCTGATGTTGTGTGAGGTAATGTGCATGATGTCACTAGTTCTGTCCATTTAGGTCATATTACAAATAATATCTTGTGCGCAGGTCCAGCATATGTAATGTTGCAGATTGCTTTGCTCCACTTCCCCTGTCCACCCTGTCCAACCCACCATTGGTGTGTCCCCACCCTAGATGATAGTACCAGGGACACTTAATGTATAGGGTTGCCACCTTTTCAAATGGCCAAAGTGGGACATTTTCGGTACAAACATCAGATTTTACAGGCCAACACATACCCACGGTCAATACAAAGGATAGAACTTAACTTTTTTGCCTAAATAAAAGCTTATTCTTGTAGCATTTTAGTTGCTTATTCTGTTTCTTATAACATTTAGGTATTTTAGATACAGAATAACAGTTTTATGCAACTATAACATAAAATATAGGAAATAATTTTGTCCTAAAATCTCAGGACATTTGCCATTTTTTTAATTTTTTTCAGGACACAACTGCCCAAAGAGGGACTGTCCCTCGCAAAGTGGGACAGGTGGTAACACTATTAAGGTAAAACAGTGCATCTGGGCAGCTGAAGGTCAACTGGGGACATGGAAAAGTGGGAAAGGGAAAGTAGGTACTTTATAAGAGACTGCAGTTAATAGAATCGTAAATTACTTTACATTAAATGGAAAAAAAAACATTATTATTCAGTTTTGCACCTTCTTGATTGTTTCTCTGCAGCTTTTGGTGGCCTGCCATTACTATCTGTTCTTGGTTTACCTATTTTCTTTTAAAACATTTACAAAGGTAGTATGTGGAATTAATTTGTCTTTGAGACAGCATCTGAATTGTGGGACTCCTCAGGGTTCTCTTCTTGGTCCCTTCTCGTTTATGGTGCAGAGACTTCTACTTAGAGGAGCCATCTGCGGAAGTGCTTGAGTGATTATGGCTAAACATATGATACACAGTTTTACCTTACCTGTCCTTCCCGTTAAAATGTATGTAGCCATGTTAACCTCAGAAGACAGTCTAGATACCATCATTAACTGAGTGAGGAGTAGGTGGTTAATGTTCAATGTTTGAAAATTTAACCTATGAGAAGGCATGCCATCTTTATGGGGGTACTAGAGTGGAATTTGTGTGTCATGTGCAGAACATGGACCTTGTTCTTGTCGATCAGTTTGTACTTGGTGACCAGCTCTCAGACAGGACATGTTTTTATTACCTTAGAAGTGCTTCCCAAATAAAGTACTCAGTTTTATTACATGATTTTTAGAACAGTGTTGCATGCTTTATTCTCATTATAGTTGAATAACTGCATTGCTCTTTACATCAAACATGATGCAAGTGACATCTGCTGACTGCTGGCAGTGCAGCATGCATTGGAATGACTTTTGGCTAGTGAAATCACTATGTCTGTACTACAACTATGTACAATCTGCAGTGGGTAGTGTTGGTCTGTGGGGCTCAGTATAAAGTTCATTATTTCCCCTTTTTTGCCTTCATTGTCTTCAGTTGTCTTATTTTCTCTTCATATCTCTTGCATTGTTTTCTTATCCTCAGTCATCAGTCATGATGTTTCTCCTCTCCACAATTCACCTGTTTCATTAAAAGTTAATTATTTTTTAAGTAGTTAAGCAGTGACAGGGTTATTGCCTCCCTTGCTTGGATGCAGAGAGCCATATTTGATTCTCCTATACAGTTTGTCAACCACTAACTATTCTAGACTCCTAATCCTGGCAACAACTGTTTGTCCATTGAGTGAATTTTGCATTTCTGTCCTTGAGTTATATACTTTTGCATGGTACTCTCATATCTCAGAGGACTTCTGGTTTGCCCTTTCCCTTCCCTTTCAGCTCTGTTATGGTGGACTACTTGGTCAACCTGACCTGTAGGAAACGCGATTGAGAAGAGTAATTATACAGGTGGGTAGGAGTGCTTCTATGCTGTGTACCATGTCCTGGGGAAATGTGTGGGAATACAGTTAACAACTGCAATAATAAGAACTGCCACCTGATGGGGTTCTCCTTGCTGGGAGGTGGGATCTTGGGTGTTGAGTTGTCATGTCCTACCTTTCGGTGGTACTTGATCAACATACAAGGGCTGTGTTGTTTAATGTCAGATTGATGCAGAACAACTGGTAATTGTCTCAGATTTCCTATATATATATATATATATATATATATATATATATATATATATATATATAGTTGACCTGGCATTAATCAGAGACCTTGCTAGATGCAACAGTGGACTATGTTTACCAAATTCCATTATTCCAGGTCTCTGGCATATACAGCCTGACACAAGGCAGTTTCATTGGATGAACAGCTTTTAGCTTCACCTCAGAAATTTTTTTATGCCACTCAGCATTCGTATGTTATATATTTGATACATTTTCAAAGGCTTTGAATTTATTATCGGAGTTTACTTTTAAGTGGGTCCCATGTGATGTTTGTAGATGCTATATTGTGAATTGAAACCAAGGATGCAAGAATGCAGTGTCTAGAAATTTTCAAACCCTAATATATATATATATATATATATATATATATATATATATATATATATATATATATATATATATATATGTAGTCATGCACTGAGATCAGACTAATTGCAAAAAATGGCAACACAGTGTGTTACTTCTATGGCAAATATCTGTAGCTTATAGAAATGATGCACTTTATTTTTGGAAGAGTATAAATATATACTGTGTCTTGATCGATGTTACAGTTTTTAAGCATGTGTTTTTAAAAAGAGGTAGTATTATAGGTTCATAGGTAGGTGCTAGGCTATCTGCCTGAAGACATTTATAAGCCTAGCCAGAATGTGTTGGCTTTTGACGCCCCCTTAAATTAGTTCCCTGTGCCTCTGTCCAGCAAAGCCACTGAAGTGATCCCCAGGGTAAACTTTCTGTTTCCCATCCACTCGTCAAGATTTCTTTTGAAGGGTGTTATCGAGGAGCTTTGCCTAATGTAGACTGGAATCTTGTTCCAAAGCATGGGAAGTCTCTGGGACAGGAATCTATCCCTCCAGCACTTAGCATTTATTGTTGTGGTGAGGTTTAGATCCCTAGAGCATGTGGCTCGAGGGGATAAGGATTTCTTTAGGTGGAGCATGCCCATCAATTCTGGGTTGGACATGCCCTTGTATGTCAGGCAGAGATCACCTCTGAGTAGGCGGTATGCAACCGAGTACAGCTTGAGTTTCTTCAGTCGAGCTGCATAGGGCATCTGTTTGAGGCCAGTAATCCTCTTGGTGAGGTACTTCTGTGGTCTTTCCAGCTGTTGCAAATGTCTTGTAAGGTACATCCCAAATGGGGCGTTGTACTCTATGATGGGTCTGATGAGTGATGAGTAGAGGGGCACAGTGACTTCTTTTGATCTGGATGCGAACCCTTTTGTGATTAGGTGGGCCACGTAGAAGGATTTTCTAACCACTTTGGCAATGTGATTATCAAAGGTGAGATTACTATCTACTTGGGACCCCAGATCCCTTATTATGTCTTCCATATTTAGGGGACTACCACCTATGTGGTAGTTTGTGGATACTTTGTTTTTTCCAAAAGGGATGACTATGCACTTTTTGGCATTTAGTTTGAGGCCATGATTTGGACAACAGGTATCCGTCTCAGTGAGGCCCTTTTGGAGGATGTCTGTGTCAACCAGAGAGTCAATTATAGCCCCTAGTTTGCAGTTGTCTGCAAACTTGGTCAGCCATAGTCCTCCTGTGCTTGCCTGCACCTCTGAGAAGTATATGCCAAACAGGAAGGGTCCTAGGACTGAGCCCTGGGGAACGCCACTTGTAACCGGTTTAGAGTCGGACCTAGCTACCGCAACTCTCACCATGTGGGTTCTGTCCATGAGAGAGTTGGCAACCCATCTTGTGATGTAGGGGTTTATGTTCAGGCTGGTGAGCTTGTCTATAATACCAGAATGGGGAATATTGTATCGTATTGATTTTGAGAATTACATTTAACTTGTTAAATGGTGAGACTCTGTGATGTCTTTTCTAAGATTTGGAATATAAACATAAGCTATATTTCCATGAGCAGAATTATGAGAATATGTGTTTTTGCCTCCTTGGAACTTGACTGTCCATGCAAAAGCCTGTAGTGATTAACTTGGATTCCCTATCAGTGCAGGCAGTCTTGTGACATGGATAGATAACACTTGCAGTTTTGACAAGAACCAATGAAAAACAGCCAATTTGTCATGGAGGGGTGTGTTCTAAAAAGCAATATCATTTTACTGCCTGAATTACTCCTGTAACCGATTGCTTTAGTCATGGTTGTACTGCCCCTGTATGAGAAGTGTGGGGGCATTGCATCCCCCAAAATGTAGCAAGTTCCAATCTTTCTGGAGATTGACTTTTGACCACATTGTTTTGGCTGAAAATGCATTCAGTTATGGTGATTTTTGACAAGTAGTTAGGGATTTTTTTCCAATCCCTTCTGAAAGAAGAGCATCATTGGTTCCTCTGAAGGGAAATTCCTCTCAATGTTTTATTCTGTTTCCTTTTCTTTTAACCAGGCATGCTGGAACAGCACTTGTGCTATACTGCCAGTGTGTTGCTTCAACAGAATTTGAAAGCTGATGTAATTTTAATGCTTGTCATTTTGTAAGATAATTGGTGAGGGCAGAAATATCAGTAAAAACGTACATGTTTTTAAATCATTACTATAGTTTAAAAACTCAGGAGAGAAAGCCAGACCAAAGGTTGTGTGCTCATCTGTGGATTGCCTTAGTCATAAATAATCCTGCAATCAATAGTGCAAAGAATTTTACTTTCTCTTTCTCTCTCTTGCTTTCTCTCTCCCCTTGCCTTCTTAAATCACTGCTGTGAGAGATCACTTGTATTTCCATAAAATAATATGGGCTTATCAATATACTAGTTTAATCCAACCCCCTTCCTCCCTTGTGACTTGATTCAGAAGCCACGGCTGCAGATTACAAAGGCTTTTGACATGCACAGCAGGCTGTTGTATGTCCCAATCCTGCTCACTGCTCTGATGCCGAATAGTCTGGGATGCATAACAATACATGATGCCGGCACAGGACGACTAAGGAATGTTAGTATCCTGCTAGAGCAGACAGATATCAAATAAACTGAAATTTTGCTGTAGTACTAAACGCAATGGGAGGTGTTCCACATTTGAGTGTATGTTAGGTGTGGAAGGGGTCACTTACTAAACCATTCACTATTAAAATGGGCATTCATACCACTAGAGTAAATGATATACAATAATTGTGCTTGCAATTGAAAAAAATGTTATGAAATTATGAGGCAGCTAAATTAAAGGAAATCTATGCTGGTACTGTTACAGCATATGGAGGAAGCTTTAACAGCTGAAAAATAAAGCCTCAGGTTGACTGCAGCTCTTCTCTAAGGGGAATTGAGCCTAATCTCACCAATGTGTTTCTGTTCTTTCAATCTCTTTATTGCACTGTCTTAACATATTACACAAAATCAAATCTGATACTGCTGGGCTCATTTTAGGATGTGCTTAATAAATGAATTAAAATGCTGATTTGCTACCTGCTTGAGTATGAGGGAAATTTTTTTTTTCCATTTAGAACTAAGGATCTTATTTCCTGACAGTGTGTTACCATGGGAATGTATGTGCTTGGTGTGAGATGTTTTTCTGTGGGGACTAGAGGTGGTAACTTTATTATTCTGAAGTGACTGACCACATGCAGGGTTTTTCTGTGATACACAGACTTAACCTTCTACAAACTACTCTAAACTATTCCTTACTCATTGGCCTGTGAGAGACTTGCTGCATTAAATTATATGTGACTCAACATAACATCTGATGGGTCATTTTTACTTGATGTTTATGCAGAGTTCTGAGGGGCCAATTGCCTAAGCCATTCAGTGGATAAAAAAATTATAGCCAGATGGTCTGTTTTAACCTGCCCCTAAGTGGGCACCTTGAGGCCAAGAAGAGTTTTCAATCAAGCCAGCTCTTGTAGCAAGAGAAAAGAAACAGTGTGTAACAGGAAACATGTTACCATCTAACTTCCACTGAGAAAAGATGATGTCTTATTCTTGCTAAAGCAGAACAAGAAGATTGGCTGACTCAGATATTAATTTTTCATTTGTATACTAGAGGCCGATGATGCAGTTAGGGTAAAAGGATAATTTTTTACCTAACACAATGTTCAGACTTGGGATATATTAAGGGTACTTTTCAAAATATGAAATCTGCAGGGAGAGTTTTAGCAGAAGAGGTGATTAAGTGGTTTATCATGAAACACTTAAAGCTTGCAAGAGACTTGCTTAAATAACAATCCACTTTTAAAGTACTGTTATGCTTTTCCCTGCTTTTATTTGTATTTGTATTTACTTTGTTGCATTCATATCAGAAAATATGTATTGTAACCACTAAATATCTAATGTCTTTGTTTATTAAGTGAATCTGAAAGCTCATCAGACAGACATTTTCTGGTGAGACCTCGGAGAAAAAGATGAAGTACAGTACAGCACTTGTAGCCTTTAGTTAAACAGGCTGAAAATTCACATAAATGTAGCTGAATGACAATAAAGTCACCCGTTGGCCGTTTGGACAGTTTTTACATCTCTTTCAACTTTCTTTTTGAAAAGCCCGCGTTTGTGCTTGTTTCCCACCTTTCCTGTAACTAGTCTAATCCAGATACAGATTTGCTGTATCCAAGACTTTGTAAGCTTCTGAGCCCCCAACCCTTTCTGTGTTGGAGGGAAGCATTCTAGCTTATCAGTGGGAGTGGTAAGCACTAGGTAGCCTATCTACCACAAGATCCAGGTACAGATTCTTAGTTTTAGCACTTGCATTTGCTTATTCATGCTCAGCACTTGTTCAGAACTTGTTGTTAGCAGTAAATACACTACAAATTACTACAGCACTCAACCTTCCTCTTTACCTAGAGGAAAACAGTTTTCGTACTTACTTTCCTTACTTGCTTAGAGAAAAATAGCTCTTATACTCACTTTCCTCACTTGTCTAGGGGAAAGTAGTTTTTTATTCAGGCATGTCCAAGGGTCAGCTCCCAGTGTTCTCTCCTGTCTATCTGATGAATCTGGGCATCTTGAGGCAATGTAGCAATTGCCGCATGTACACAGACAACCTTCTCCTCCTACCACCCAACACCACAACCTGTGAGAGATGCACTTATCTAGCCAAACTGGAGGTAAAGATCTCTCCAACCAAGACTGCACTTGACAGTCAAGAGGAGAAAGTAAATACTTGCACCACACCACATTCATCACATAGTCCCACTAAACCTACACCACCAAAATCCACACATAGAAACACAAAAACATTCACAGAGGCTCTCAATAATAATCTGCTCAAGCAACAGAGACCTCCAAAGCAGAAACGCAAGCAACCTCCACCCCCCAACTCAACCCAAATGACACATAGCCCACAGACTCAGTGTGCCAATAAACCACAGCCCATAAGGCAAACCAACGTACCCAACACACTAGTCATAGGTGACTCTATAGTCAGGCACACTAATGTCCCACTCTCCAGGCTAAACAAGGAGAAGGTTACTATCAGCTGCCTGTCAGGTGCCAGGATCCACCACATAACCCACACACTCAGGTCACTCCACAACAAGTACAAATATGACTCTGTCATTGTCCATGTTGGTGTGAACGACCTGAGACATAATTCCCTGGACTACATGAAAAGAGACATGGAAAAGCTCTCTGATCTTGTAGCCCAGGCAGGTATGACCCTAACCCTGAGTAGCATCCTGCCATCACCCAGAATGATACCACTGTACAAGGACAAAATGACTGACTTCAACAATTGGCTAAGCTTCTAGTGTCATTCTAAGGGGATGCAGTTTCTCTCTGCCTGGGGTGATATAGTCGACAGACCATGATGCTTTGCCAGAGATGGCCTGCACCTGTCTCCCCTGGGATTCCGGATACTGGCTAAGGTTCTTGCCACCCCTATAGTGCCTTTTTTAGGCAAGGTTCAAATGACAAATTCACCACCATAACAGGAACAGGCAAGCAAAAACTGAGGGTAATGCTACTCAATGCTAGAAGTCTAAATCTCAAAATGTACTCCCTCGAGGCACTCCTTAAAATGGAGAACATTGATATCTATGCAGTGACTGAGACCTGGTTCAAGGCTGTAGAGAGCACCCCTGCATTACCAGGCTATAACTCATACCACAGTTTTTGGCCATCTAACCTGGACCAGAACTCCAAAGGCGGAGGTGTGTCCATATTCATTAAGGATATACATACCTCCAGGCTAGTTGCACAGCATAATGCATCCGAGGTTATCCAAGTGCAACTAACTCTGGGCAAAACTACAATGCAAATTGTAGCTTGCTACAGATCCCCCACCATGCCCCAGGATTCCCACTTCTCTTTTCTTGATATACTGGAAAATATTAGGGTTCAACCAAACACCCTAATAATGGGCGATTTCAAATACCCCACTATTAACTGGGAAAACTACTCATGTACCAACTCCTTCGCTCAATGCTTTCTGGAATTCATAAATTCCAATGCCCTGGATCAACTTATCCACACCCCCACCAGGGGGAACAATATCCTAGACCTAGTCATTACCAACATGAGTGACCGGTGTTCCACACCTGAAATCAAATCCTCATTGGTCAGATCTGACCATAAGCTAATCACCCTAGATATCAGCATCCCAGCCCCACCCACCATTAAGGAAACCATGGAAAAAAATTTCTCCAAAGTCGACTTCATGCTTTTTAAGACAGTAGTGGCAAACTTCATGACACCCATGCAAATGGGCCATACAGTTATGACTGCTGAATCGTACAGAAATGCACTATATAAGCACTTACGCAAGTGCATGGATTGTGCTATCCCAAAAAGAACCAAGACACTATCCTCCAAAAAAAGGAAGCTAGTCTGGTGATCCCCTGCTATAAACAAACTCTACAACAGAAGGAAGGAACTGTTGCAAAAAAGAGTAAAATCTCATGAGTGGAGGAGCTGCCTGGTCAGCTTCAGTAAGAAGTTGAGATCCCTTATAAGATCCTCCAAAGCTAACTACGAAAACAACATCACCACTGATTCTAGGGGCATACACAAAGCATTCTATAGCTATGTCAAGAATTTCAATGGCAACACCCAGATCTGCTCTTTGTTGCAGCACAATGGCATGAAATTACAGAACAAACTGATATTGCCAACATCCTGGCAGATAGGTTCAGTGCTAACTTTACCCCCCTCTCACCCCCTAAAGGGCCCATATCCATACAGGAAGAATGCAGAGTCCCTGTAATCACATCTATGCAGGTAAAAGCTGCACTCTCTAAAACCAAAAACACAGCATCCACGGGACAGGACGACATCCCAGGCTGCATTTTACATGAACTTCAGAACAAACTGGCTCCTCACCTAAGCACCATGTTCAATCATAGTCTCACATCAGGCTTTGTGCCCACTGAATGGCACACAGCAACAGTTATCCCACTTCACAAAAGGGGAGCCACCAATGATCCTGGGAACTATCGCCCTATTAGCCTGACAAGCCTGGTCTGCAAGGCCATGGAACGTATCATCATGGAACTCATAAACAAAGACATTGATAACCTCCAAACTCTGGACCCCACCCAGTTCAGGTTTGTGAAAGGCAGATCATGCCTTCTGAACCTGATTGACTTTTTTGAGGCAGTCACCAAAGGCGTAGATGAGGGAAAGGTGGTTCACACAGCCTATCTTGATCTCGCCAAGGCTTTCGACACTATCCCCCATTCTGGAATTATAGCTAAACTCACTAAACTAGGTTTAAATCCCTACATCACAAGATGGGTTGCCAACTGGCTTACTGACAAAACCCACATTGTAAAAGTTGCAGATTCCAAATCTGTCTTCAAACCAGTGACAAGTGTAGTACCACAGGATTCAGTCCTGGGACCTCTCCTGTTTGGCATCTACTTCTCTGAAGTACAGGCTAACACAGAAGGCCTCTGGCTAACGAAGTCGAGTCCTCAAATGATGTGGACATCCTACAGAAGGGCCTCCCTGAGACAGATGCCTGGTGTCAGAGGCATGGCCTCAAGCTCAATGCCAAAAAGTGCATTGTCATCCCCTCTGATAAAAACTCTGTACCCATGAACTACCACATAAATGGCAGTCTACTTAATGCCGAATGTGTGATGTGACCTTGGGACCCAGGTGGACAGTAGTGTCTCCTTTGATAATCACATCACCACAGTAGTCAGGAAATCCTTCTATGTGGCACACCTCATCACAAAAGGGTTCTCATGCAGGAAAAAAGAGGTCATTGTTCCCCTGTACTTGGCACTCATTAGACCCATTATAGAGTACAGCGCCCCTTTTAGAATGTACCTCAAAAGACATCTGCAGCAGCTGGAAAGGCCACAGAAGTACCTCACAAAGAGGATTACTGCCCTCAAACAGATGCCCTACACTGACCGTTTCAAAAAACTCCAGATTTACTCTGTAGCATATCGCCTACTCAGAGGAGATCTCTGCCTAACATATAAAACTATGTTAAAGCCAGAGCTGTTGGATATGCTACACCTTAAGAAATACCAATCCCTCCAAGCTACACGCTCTAGTGACCTAAATCTTGTCACCACAATAAACAGGACATGCTTTTTGGATTCTTGTCCCAGAGACTTCCCGTACTCTGGAACAAGCTACCCATCTATGTCAAACAAAGTTCCTCATTAGCACTCTTTAAGAAAAATCTTGATGCGTGGATGGGAAATAGGAAATACACCCTGGGGATCGCTTCTCTGGCTCTGCTTGACAGGGGCACAAGAAAATAACTTTCTTGGGTGGCATAAGCCAGAGAACCTTGTTGGCTAGGCTTACTTAGGCCCTTGGGCCAATAGTCTAGTACCTACCTATGAACCTATGAAAGCAAGAGGAAAGATATTTACATTTACTAAGATCAGAACTGTCATTGTAGAACGGCTGTAGAATACAATAAGCAAGACAACATGCAAGTTAAAAAATATAATGAATTAACCTGGAAAATAGGTACTGAACTAGGAATGAAACAAGGAGTTCTATTAAGCTATTTGCCTGTCTTCCATAATAAACACTTACTACATAATATAATTTGAAATGACATGAGAACAGGAGCCAGAAGCCAAACAGTATGATTGCTAAACAACTGTGGGATTATGATGCAGAATATGAAGGGCTGTCACCTAAGGTCCAGAAGCATAAATGATAAATAACTTAATTAGGGGCACAAACACCACCATGAAAGGAGGCTAACCTTCCTCTTACAGACCAGATGGAGGCACTACAGCATGATTAAGATTGCTCCATAAATGAGAAGAGACACTTGAGATATCTCTGATTCATTATGGAGGTGTCTCCATATCTGAGGTACCACATGAGAGGTCCCTGATTCAGTATGGAGCTGGCTTTATATCTGATGTACCACATGTGAGAGGTACCCGATTCAGTATGGAGTTGTTACCATATCTGAGTTACCACATGTGAGAGGCCCCTGACTCAGTATGAAGGTGGCTTCATGTCTGAGGTACCAAATATGAGAGATCCCAGATTCACTATGGAGAGGCACCATATCTGAGGTGCCACATGTGAGAGGTCCCTGATTCAGTATGGAAGTGGCTCCATATCTGAGGTACCACATGTGAGAGGTCCCTGATTTGGTATGGAAGTGACCCCATATCTAAGGTACCACATGTGAGAGGTCCCTGATTCAGTATGGAGGTGGCTCCATATTTGAGGTACCACATGTGAGAGGTCCCTGATTCATTATGAAGATGGCTTCATGTCTGAGGTACCAAATATGAGAGATCCTAGATTCACTATGGAGAGGCTCCATATGTGAGGTACCACATGTGAGAGGTCCCTGATTCAGTATAGAGGTGGCTCCATATCTAAGGTGCCACAAGTGAGAGGTCTCTGCTTCATTATGGAGGTAACTCCATATCTGAGGTATCACATGTGAGAGGTCCCTGACTCAGAATGGAGGTGGCATCATATCTGAGATACAACATCTGAGTGGTCCCTGATTTAGCATGGAAGTGACACCATATCTGAGGTAGCACATGTGAGAGTTCTCTTATTCATTATGAAGGTGTCTCCATATCTGAGGTACTACATGTGAGAGATCCCTGATTAAGTATGGAGGAAGCTGCATATCTGAGGTACCACAGGTTATATATCTGCGGATGCACTTACAAGATGTCACTGATTGGAAAGGAGGTGGTTCCATATTTGAAGAGCATCTCATGACAGGTACCAGAATGCTGTAGAGGCTGTCTTATAACTAAGGAGACACACACATTAGGTCCCTAGTCATCTCTCCTCTTGCTGGAAAAAATAAAATGCTTTTGATCTCAGGATACCTTGCGAGGCTTAGTATCCAACCTACCATCTGCCACCTTCTTCTCTTTATTCTACATTAAAAGCCATGCTTTCTATCTAAGAAAATTAGAGATTATTTTATTCTTTTTTAAATACTTTTGACTTAGGCTATAATTTAGAACATTTATTGTGAAATAGGAGAAAGAAAAAATGTTAGCAATTTAGTAATTCGTTTCTTCTCCTGGCCTGGAGAGGGATATCATGTAATACATGTTATGTGGGACTCATGCTTGTTACATACTCCCTCATGTTAAATAGCCCGTGGATTAATTGTGCCCTACCTCCCCTCTTCAATCTGGTCAAAGCAGCTATCTCTGTTTTGCTGATGACTAGATACTGAATTTAGTCATGGGAGCATCCAGAAGTGAGAGATTCTCCCTCTCTTTTGCTCCACTCATGCAGAAATGCAAAGCCTCAAGCTCTAAAAGCTGGTTCTTTGACACATGGACAGCTAAACAAAGTGGCTAACCACTGTTGCAGTTTTCTCTCTATGACAGGGTAATGATAAAGTTGAAAACAAAAGCACCTAAGATGAATTCTCTTTGCATTGCCAGTGGTAGATAAATAAAAGAAGAGTTTTTTAAAGGCTGCTGTGCAAACCTCAAAATACAATTTAGAGTAATTATCAATGCTGACTGTTCAGAGATGAGAACACCATAGCAGTGACTTTGTATTTAGCTTATCAGTGACATAAAGGGACCGCCACATGTGATTGTAGCACTGGCCTCAGGAAGCTTTGAAAAAGTCTCCCTATTTCTATTTTATTTTGATTATCAGTCTGTCTTGAAAAGAGTTAGAGTAGAATATGACACAAATCTAAACCAATTAAAACAGTAGCAATTCACATATGGTGTAAATCACATGATTTGGCTTTTGTTTTTCATCATTATTTATCATAGATGTAATAGTTGGAGTGGTAAAACTACAGCCACATTATATACAGACCTGGGAGAGTGTTATTTTTATATTAAGTCTTGATTCTTCTGGATGCCACTCCTAGAGTTCAGTGTGCAGTTAGCTATGATGATGGCGTCATCAGGTTGCTTACATAGATGATGTACTTTCATACTCTTGCTCATCTTACAGTTGTAAATACTTCCCTTTTCTCTCTGGTTACTGCCTGGGATTGTATTGAAGACAAGTACACTGGGGCTCAGCAAGTTTTGCTTATAGCCTTATCCCCCAAGCCATGGCATGCTATCCATCTGCTGAAGTCAGGCCTACAATTCAGGAGACATGTGGTCCCAAAATATGCCATCGCCGACTGCAGTGCTAAATGATGCTGGAGATGCCAGACATGATGGGGTCTCCCACCCTCCAGTGCACCAAACTGCAGACTGTCCCTCCAAGATAGGTGAGTTGGCATCAATCACTCCTCTCCCCTCTCCCTTGTAATGTTTTTTTTAGCACATGGACAGCTAGTGCTAAAGCCACTAACTGAATTTAGGCTGTAGTCAGGCCTTTATCTGTCTGCACTATGGAAATGCTAAGAACGTTAAGTGTAGTAATTTCTGTCTTCATGGGCAGAAGACAAATCGACTGACTTTAAAATATTTTGTTAGGCCTTCATTTGAATTTTTATGGGAGTGTTGCTAAACTGACTGCCTATACATGCATTCACTTTAAAAGACACTGCAACATATGTGGAATATTCTAGGGGGACATCTTTATGATTTTCTACCACCTCTAACATTTGTCAGTGTCCATTTTTATATTTTTATTGCACATTTGAAATAAGTTGTGATTGGATTTTATACAGTATTTGGGAATCCTAATAGAGCAATGGTGCAGTTTTTGTGAGATGAAAAGTCTGGTCAAGTTATATGTAAACACTTCTTGTTGTTTTGTATTCATATTGCTCAGAACATTTGAGAGTTTTGTTGCAGTTTTCATGCGTCTGCTGCTTCAGTCATTGTTTCAACCTCCATTTTGGTCTGTTGCACATGCCCAACCTCCGTTTTGTTAAAATGTTTGCACAGTTTATTGTTATGAATTGCTTGCTTGCACAGTGTCTCAGTACGTATTGCATGTCCAGTACAGAGATCATTTGATTCACAGCACTCCATATTTGTTTTTAACTTCAGTTTTATGCCCCTTTTTGTTTCTTTGTAGATTTTACAGTGTTGTTTTGTGTACTCCTATGTAAATTATGTTTTTACTGTGTTTTGTATGTGACCATCTTGTGGCTGTTTGGATAAACTGAAAGTAAATCAGAATTTTACTGACTTCAAATCCTTTGTCAATTAAGTAATGGCACTCCTGCTTGATACCACATTTTTATTTATTGATTGATTTATTTTAGTTTGGTTACAGGGTATGTGGACTGGTTGACAGACCCTTTTCAGCCATGACCAGGCCACCTTAGTAGAATATATAATCAGAAAATTATACATAGACTAAATTATATATGAAGTTGTGCATAGTACAGTAAAAAGAAGAGACAGTATATGTATGTTATTTACAATTATAAATGCAAATGATATTAGTATTTACAGAATGTACAATTAAGGTAGCCAATCAGCCAGTGGTTATTTGTTAAAAAGTATGTCTTGACAACAAAGAGGTGAATATGGCGTGAACTACAAGGGGTAGCTATTGTCACTCAAGTAAGAACTTAAGAGTTGTTCTGCATTTGGCTGCATAATGCAGAGGTTCACATGACTAGTTAGCATGGTGGAGACTCGTTTGTTATCAGAATTAACTAGGCAAACCCACTCCACCATCTAAGAATGACTATATACCACTGCTCACAGAATTAAAAAGCAGCTATCAATCTGTCAATACCTTCCTTGTCTAGGCCAAGTAAGGGTCCCCCATATACAGAGTTAGCATTCATGTCCTACTTTGGAATAATAATGAAACTTTCATCATGATTTTAGCTATTAGTGTTACCAGACATGGACAATTTTGTTTTTCCACATCAAGCCGCAAAAGCAGTTTCTTAGTCTTTCATAGAAATAATGGCTACTTTTGATCCAATGTCGAGTACCATGACCAGTTATACTCCAGATGCCTCTGGAGCCAAGACATGTCCGGCTTAGAATCTGCAATGGTAATAAGTATGAAATACAAAATATTAAATACCTGGAATTACACAATCAGGCAAACAAAAGTCATTTGGGTCACTCAGGCAGTACCTAGAGTGTAAATGGACATTGGACTAGATGTTGGATCTGTGGCTGTTGTTCCCGAAATTAATTGCTGCTGGTTATGGGTGCACAAGTGTTAATTATGCTTTTAATTATTGCAGCATTGTGACAGGTGTTTTTGAAACGTGTTTTTTTAATTATGTGTTTTAAATGAAATGGTATGAGAGAAACTGTTTTTATCTGAAGAAGTTCAACCAAGGAGTTGAACAAAATTGCACATTGGATTAAAAAGCAATAATACTTTGAGGCTTTACCGGAACATTCCTGACTGTTTTTCTTTTTAGATGTTGGATCAACATTATCAGTATTTGTGTGAATGATTTGAGGAGACTTGCTTTCACTGTTAGAAGAAGCAAACCATTTATTTAAAACTGTTTCTAGTGACAGTGATCCACATAAATATATGATTAGGGCCTCTAACATGGACTAGCAGAAGTAGTATTATTTGCTGTAGAATGGATTTAGCATTTGGAGGTGAGCATTAATTCATATTAAACTTGTGGAAACAGCTGCAGTAATTATTTCTTTACATTTGCTAACTGGATTAGTCCCACTAGGCCTAAGGGCTTTCTTCTGACGACATCTTGAGGTAGCATTCTTACTGACTACCGGCAATTCGATCATGACACAGGGAAGTACTTGTACTCTTTTTCACAGCCATAGCTGGCACATCTAGTAGCTGGTGCAGTTATCAGTTCTGGTGCCCTTCAACTCGAAGAGAGAAAAATCTGCACCTCTAACATCTAAATGAGGAGGGAAAAAGGGTCTTCATTTAAAAACGGTAACAAACCACTTGATACAACTTAGACCGCAAACAAAACACTGAAACAAAAACTTCAGTCCTGATGGCAGAAATAGTAATGGAATTCATTTCAGTAATGGCATTCAGAAATGCCGGCATGGAAATGAATGCTGCTATTGCATTAGTGACCTACTGGCATCTGCCAATTGTGCCCCTAAACACCTTACACGAGAGGTGGCTACCCCTCCACCCCTCTCCCCAACTATCCTTCTGCTCTTTTTTCAGTAGGTTGCATAAATCATTTACATCCATCTGCCCTACTACAGACTTAAGCATAAGGTGCCTCACTTTAACAGCTCATCTGAAAGGACACCAGGGCAAAATACAGTTACATTTACCGAAGGGTATAATAAAGCAGTTCGATATGTCACCAGAGGAAAAAAGGAAGAAAATTAGAATTTAATAAATTAGATCTGAGTGGTATGAACCAAATGGTTTCTATTCTAAACAGGATGCATTATTTGTATACCTACAAGCACCATTAGCCTTATTTGAATAGCCATCCAGCAGCCAAAGCACTGTAATTAACTTTGAACAGCTTGAAGGTCATACAGACCTGACAGCTCCCCAGAAGTCACTGCAAGGGTAGATGTGGGATGCCCAGTCAAAGAATCAATGGACACACTATACCTTGCAGCTTTCTAATGTCTTATAGCTGTTTGGTCTAGAACATGCTAAACATGAGCCTCCATTAGTAATGAACTGCAAAACATGATTCCTTATGAATGTTATGCAGGTGTTCTGTAACATGATTCTGACTGATGATGCTAATTGTTGACTCTGTTGCTCTTAGGATTGATGTAGTTCCTTTGGCTATAATGGGCAGTCCCAGTTCTAGAAAGCCAAGCTAGCTTTTTTCCTAAGTGCTTTCCCTTCATCCATGCCAATCATCAACCCTCTCACTCTCTATCTTGAGCCTATTTCTTTCCCAATGACTAGGTTGTTCTCAGCACAAGGTTAAGAGACAGCTGAAGGGGGGGGGGTCATCAAATAGGCAACCATGGAGGTGGTTTGTGCACTGGCACACATCTGCTGATGCCAGCAAACAGAGTGCTTCTATTCTGGGGTACAACCCTTTTCCTGGTGGTTGACATGAGTCCTCATATCTATGCGGTGTCCTCTATGCCATACTCATGTATTACTATTACTGGCTTGGTAATGCCAATCCCACATCCCAAGTCCTGGTCATTTTGATGTTTTGCAAGTCTCAACTTGCTTGGTGGTGATTGGCTCACTGTAATTGCCATTCCCTTCACCTCTGATGGATGAGCCAGCATCACATTTTCATTCCTATCTTCAGCAGTTCAGTTATTCCAACATCAATTATATTATTTTTACACACAAAGACACACATACACACACAAGTGCTAGTGCGCACACACACACGCACACACACACGCACGCGCACACACACACACACACACACACACACACACACACACACACACACACACAAAAGCATGCCCGAACACACACAGACACAAACACACATGCGCGCACAGACACACACACACACACACACACACACACACACACACACACACACACACACTCATAAGCATGCACACACAGGCACACACACACAAACACACACACACACACACACACACACACACACACACACACACACACACACACACACACACACACACACACACACACACACACACACACACACGCACACACACACACGCATGCACACACACATGCACACGCACACACACACACACACACACACACACACACACACACACACACACACACACACACACACACACACACACACACACACACACACACACACACACACACACACACACACGCACACACGCACACACACACACACGCACACACACGCACGCACACACACACACACACACACACACACACACACACACACACACACACACACACACACACACAACAGGAAGGCCAGTTACTTTCATCCACAGACAGCCACTGTCACCACCTCATCCACCTGTTGCAACCACTTCTTTGTACACTTCAGACATCTAATTGTGATAAAATTATGGCCATGAAACATACTTCAGCTTTGTTCCATACAAACAGTGGCCACACATTAAAGTATTCTATGCTGCTTCACACAAATCGCAATAGCCTTGCAAAACCAGAATAATGAACAAACAGCAGTTAGTTATTCTCCTTCACAAACAGCCCCATTAATTACAGCTCCTTTGTCTGTATACATCTCGGATGTACAACTCTGCAGAAAATGATACAGAAGTACATGCATAAATTAAAGGACACATAATATGTTCAAAAATCTGTGAAGTTCTTAGAATAAAAATCAGGGACAATGGGCAAAAATCAGGGTTGGATTTTAAATCTTCTTATATACTTAGAATGGTACTAAAGTAGCAGCTTATTTGTTTTTTGAAGGAAATATATCTAGAACTCTGAAATTCAAATGACGGTCATTATTTTATATCTGCAATCCTCAATGATTTATACAAAAACATATTTTAGAAGGAAAACATTCTGATAAGTCAAGAACAGTTTCAAACTTACTTCCCTGTGATTATATATGTTAGTCTGAGATACATAGCTTTCAGTTTCATTGCCTTGAATAAATCGGACAATTTAAAACTCAAAGAAAGATTGCTTCATGGTTTTTAATGCTTGATTTTGGGAAAGTATAATTTCTACTCTGATTAGCTGTCTGCGTACGAAATACCTACAGGAAAACAAAAATGGGTTATGTAAAAAAAAAAAAAACCCAAAACACTTTTCTTTTTACTTCTTTTTCCCCAGGGAGAACCAGCGAATCCAGCAGATATGAAGCACCTGTATGGGGATCTGCTCCACAACAGATGGTCTGCATCTGTTTATCTGCATGTATTACAGGATATCTTGCAGGTCCTGAAATGGTTGCAGTTCCTCACACAAGCCATGCAACACATTCACAATCTCTGACATGGTGACAGTAGCAGCCATCTGTGCTGTGTTTACTGCCTGTGAATTTGTTGATTGATGCCAAGGGCAGCACCCATGTCTAAGAATATCTTGAAGTCATGGAAGTGATGATCACCTAAATATCTCTCCCCAGTGTTGGATGCATACACCTCAAAGACAATACCATCTTCTGATGCTGTCTGTTGAGGCTACACAT
This sequence comes from Protopterus annectens, assembly GCF_019279795.1. NCBI lineage: Eukaryota > Metazoa > Chordata > Ceratodontiformes > Protopteridae > Protopterus > Protopterus annectens. The sequence goes on along the minus strand of NC_056747.1, from coordinate 1,097,354,628 downwards.
ATATAGCTTTTGTGGGGAAGACATAGATGGGGAGTTCTGCACTGAACACAGGGGATGGTAGAAGCTAAGCTTGCTTGTACAGTGTCATCTCAGATGGGTGGGATGTGAGTGCACCATCAACCGGTTATGACCATGCTACTATGTTGCCACACAATGCCATGTGCATGGTGCCTTCAGCAGCAGCCAACAGTGACCTGCAGACACCAGGCATTTTCTGACCTGTTGTGATTGGTTTCTATCAGTGGAACCTATGAATGCATAAAGATGCATAAAGTTTACATAATTGTGGCAATGCTAGATCATATTTGTGACTCCCACTATCATATGGTGCACAGACTGCTTCATGCCAATCATATCATTATGGGCGGATATGCATCTTATGGCACAGATTGTCACTGTTGCAGCTGAGATATCTCTGGATAACAGATATGCACCTGTGTTTGTCTAACAAAACCATTGACAGTCACAAGTTAGTGTCCTACAAGCACATCATGCTACTAATCTGGCAAATCACTTATAGTTATTCAGGCAGTCATCTCCAGCCTAGCTCTCACATCCAAACCATAGCCAGGTATGACAGTTCTCTCACCTTCCCTGGTGAGGATACCAGGAATTTCTCCACCTCTGTGTGATGCCTCTTTGTTGGTGGCCCACCCTACTGGTCATCTTGTCTCCCGTAATTTTCTTTGCTTTGATCATAGCATGCAGAAACTTTTCAGTCATCTTAAAATGTACCTGCATTACATTCCTATCATGGTCACTCACTGATTGATGTTCTTCACTAGTTTCTGATACACCTGGTTACAGAAGGTCTTGTCTACTCTACTCTTCTTGGGAATATGCATGCTGTCATGAGTTCATAAAGTCTTTAGGAATCAAATTGTCTCCTGTGTGGTAAACTTTTCCTGCAGTTGCTGTTGTTTCAGTCTCATGGCCGGAAGTGTACACCTGTTGGTTTATATGTGGATCAGTGTGTATATTTGCAGAACTGCCTATGCCAGTTGACTGCTTCAGTACTGTCCCCAGCCCCTTTCAGTGGCCACAACCCTGTGTACTATCATGGTGTAAACCAGTCTGGCATTTTGGTATTGTGTGATATTGGTGGGCATGTTAACCATGCTTGCTGTCTGTCACATCTGTGCTGAAATCACAGTCTCTGCCTGGTTTTCTGAGGCTTCGCATTCATGTAGACTGTCATGCAGTCTATGTGCAAAACTGAAACCTAGACTTAAATTTGTTTTCTTTGCTCTTTGAGGATGAGCCCTCCAACAGCAATACAGCAACCTGGACCAAACATGTTTCCTGTGATCTGTTAGGCTGAGTGAGCACCCCCCCCCCCCCCACACACACAGCAGGACTGCAACCTAGACTGAACATCTTCCATGTGATCTGTCAGGTTGAGTCCCCTCCAACAAGGCTGTGATCTGGACTGACCATGTTGCCTTTGCCCTATCAGGCTAAACCTCCCATTTAGATTGTGGCCTGCCCTGTCCCTTGTGCCTTTTTATGGACTCCCAACAGAGCTGCAGTCTCCCCTGCTAAGTCAGCTGTATCTTGTGAGGTTGCTCCCCCAGCATAAAAGTCCCTGTCATGGCGTGTGCTGTGTTACACCACACACTCCTCTGCTCATTAACTGTCCCTGTTATTTCCATGCACCCTTGTGTGGTCACTGCAGTCCTGAGGCCCACCATTAGTAGTCTTCTCTCAGTTTGCTTATATAACAGTGCACTATGTTAACCATGATAATCTCATTGTCTTATCTGGTCTCTGTCACATAGTTTCCTGAAATACAACGACTATGGTTTTTAGCATGATAAAATAGACCTTATAGTACAGTTGCTATGCTAATGAGGTGATTTAGTGTAGTAGCCTGTGAAGGGCAGCTATAATGGATTACATTAGTAACCATATTCAGTGCTACAGTGCTTGTGTCTATCCATTCCTAGGATGGGAGGTCATCTGTAGTGTGCCTGTATGCTACCTGGCTACTCTAGTGTCACTTTACATCTTGCTACCATGCTACCTGGTAAAGCATGTCACATGGTGCCCACTATGTGTGGCCATGTATACTGAGCCAAGAAGCACTTTTATAGACAGGCCCTCATACACTGAGTAGACATGGCCTCTTCAGGCACCAAGTTCAACAGGACTCCCACATGATGTAGCATGGACAGTAAGATCCTCCTATACTTTCTGCATGGAGACCACAGCGAGTGCCTTCTGGAAGGATTAGGAGAGCCTGTTTCTGGGCACCAAATTACCAGGGAGCATAGTGCTGCCACTGGCAATGTCCATTCTGGTGAACACAAAGCAGGCATGGGTATAGTGGTCTGTACAGGTGCCACACAAACCTTCTCTGCCAAGGGAAGAAGTAAGGGGAAAAGGAGACACCTTATTATTGCAAACATTCTGTACTTAGTTTGGCACTGTATGTTAGACTTACCACCTGTAACTGTACTCTCCTTCTGTTGTCAGAGATATGCTATGCTGATTATTGTTTGCTTTAGATTTTCTAGCAGCCAATGAGATACAGCAAACAGGATAGCCCATCAAAGAAAGCAAGTCAGGTTCTGCAGGCAGCAATGCTATTGTAATGTGTTGCTGCCTGTGCTGTAATATTTTAATGAAGTGAAATTTACATGTTGCAATTGGTTGCATTCACTTCTTTTTGCTGTTGTTGTCTTTTTTCTTTGATTTAATGCTTTGTTTTTCCCCTTTTATTTTCTTTTTCTATGGGACTGGTCAGTGTATAGGCTGTGGTGATATGGTGGCTGCTATGCTCTTCATCAGCCACTGTGTTTACCATTGGGTCCCCAGCAGTCCTTAGACCTGTCTCTCTGAAGGTTTATGAAAGTCGTCCTGTAGAAGGTGATCTGTAGGGCTTGCTGGTAGCTTCCATAGCCATCTCTCAGAAAAAAGGCAAAGGATCCTTGTTTGAGAGTGGTGCAGAGGGGCCCTCCAGGGTTACCCAGTGGGAGGTGCTATGGCTGATAATCACTGAAGTTGACTGGCAACTGGATTCCCACACTGGCATCCTGGAGCATCTATTTGTGCATTGAATGAACTGCATGGCTAGCTAGCCCCATTAGTAAGGCACCAAAGGAGATATCCACTCATGATGTCAGTCATGGAGAGTAGGATTCAATCTGGGCTAATTAGGTAGGCCCTTCTCACCCCTCCCTTTCTAACATTGTTGTGTTCCCCATCCTCATGTGTCTCACCCCATCCTCTGTTTGTCACCACATCCTCTCCATGACCATTTGTTCACCCTTTGTCAGTCTACTATTGACCCCCATCTGTCACTACTTCCCCTGTCTTTGCTTGCAGTGCATTAGTTTTTCTCCTCCTAATTCCTTCCCTGTATTCTCCTTTTCATCTGGACCTTCCTCTTACTACCTCTCCTTTCTACCCTTCTGTTTAAAATAAAAAAAAATGGCACCTTTACTCAAAAAAGTTATAGCCTTCTTCCCCAGCTATCTTCCATTTGTGTTGTTGTTTTGTGTGTTTCTCTGCTTACACTTCGCTATTTATGCCTGTAATACCTCTCCTTTTCCACCACATTGCCATGATAAAACGACATGGTGCTTTGCTATGATGTCCTTTTATCGGCTTCCAATAATGTCTGTATTACAGCTATGAGATGCTTTGATGCATGTGTTATTGTGCATTGCATTGGGATGCCACCAGCTTGATGCTTTTCCATTAGGTCATGTGACTGTACATTAAACAGTCACTCCAGCAGCATGGTGGCCATTATCATCATGGCTGTGGGGCGTCATTATACAGGCTTCTCATTGGCATGACAGGACTGTGCCAGCACTCATGCATGAGTAATCAGAGTCAAGACACACTGCACTAAATTCAGATTGCTGTCTACTACTGCATGATTGTGTTATGCTGTTTTCCAAATACCCCCAATCGACAGCTAAATACAGGAGTATTGGAACACTATTCTGCACAGTGAAAAAATAGTTGTTAGGCAATAAATGCTAAAACTACATACAAGTATAGTACAGTTTAATTTTGTGTAATAGGCAGGAAAAGCAACAGTGCTTTGCACAACACATATTAAAATCCTGTGAGTAGGGAAACATTGCTTTTTGAATGGAGATGTAACAACAGACTTTACTTTCTATCATCTTCTATCATAATAAAACACATGCACGTACACAAACACACACACACACACACACACACACACACACACACACACACACACACACACACACACACACACACACACACACACACACACACACACACACTCTCTGATACACACATCCATAAATACACACACATACACATCCATATTATACCTTCTTTGGGGTATCAGACAGGAAAGCCTAAGAAAAACATAGTTTCACTACAGATCATGGCACCCTGTCAGTTGGCACAGACCACACACAGACACACATGTATACACTCTGTGCAGACGCCTCACACACACACACACACACACACACACACACACACACACACACACACACACACACACACACACATACATTCTCTAGCTGGGCCAGCTATCTGCACAAGGTGAAGTTGCTTCTCATCCACTGCTCAGATTCCCTCAGTTTGAAATACCTGCTGCTAACTTGTAACATAGAGTTACCCATTTTCTCTACTACTATTGACAGTAACTTTATTTATTTAGAAAATGTATAGTGCAGAAGGCATGTTTCCTAAAAGAGCAACACACCAGGCTGCTTCCAAGCCTCATTAGCATATCTTCTGTGCCTGACTATCGCATTCATAGGTACTATCACAACTCTCATTACTAGTAGCAAAGAGTTGTGTTACTGTGCGATAAGATCTCTATGAATTGGGATAAACATCCTTAGTATATAAGGCAATTTGCATGATCTTGAATACTAGGCAGCTAGTCTATGAATCCTACTGATATTGGTTTAATGTGTGTTTAGAAACCAAGATTCATCAAACAATGAATTAAAAATCAAACACTTAAACTCTGTCAAATATAAATCTGAGTCATACGATATATTTATTGAACTGTAAAACAAGAATAATATTAGATATATAGAAGGAAAATTAAGTAGTACATTACAATATTAACATGTACATATGAAGGTAAAAAAACAATTATTTGCACGTTCTATATATTTTTAATATTCTGTATCGCAATCCTGTAATTTTTATATTTCTTTTGTTTCTTTATTAGTTTTGTATTCATTACACAAAAGTAGTAATAAGAGTCTTTATAAGCACAAACATATAAAACATGAAAAGCAGAATTAAGAAGACCAAGTTAAACTACAATTACATTTATTTCTAACACGAGAGTCACACACCCACAAACACACCCACAAACACACACACACACACACACACACACACACACACACACACACACACACACACACACACACACGGTCACTAGCAAAAATATGTCTATATTTTAATAAATGTATTTCTATATCACCATAAATGTTAAAAAAAGATTTGTTTTATACTTAATTTTTTTATTGCAGAACATTGTATTAATAAAAATTGTTTATTAACATGTAAGTATAAACTACACAGAAGGACATTTGAAAATGTAACACTTGCAGGTTGTATAATAATTCATCTGTTTTTATTTCTTACTGGAAATGCAAGCAACACACAGCTCATTGTATTATATCTTAATATATATAGCTGCACTGTTGTAGATGTTTGTGTTTTTTTTATTTAATTTTAAATATTTATTTCATTTGTTTCTTTTATAGGAGTAGGTGTTTCTGTAACTGATGCATGTGAAGTGGGACTGCTCATACATGGTAACAAGATGCCACCTGAAGTGGGGTCTTATATGACAGTAAAAAAATGACCTGTAGTAGACAACAAATGTAACCACAAAAATCCACTTTATTCCACCAACTGAGTATAATCTAAAAAATGTATATGTATAAAAGTGTATACATAAACATGAACATATTCACATAGACAATAAAAAATATGTGAAAATAAAAAAAAAACTAACATTCTTAAACATAATAAGACATCAGGCTAAGAACACTAGGTATAGAAATAGCTTCATTAACCCTGGGGGGGCTGTGGCGTTGAGTTTCAATTGCCAATATAATTCTTTCCACTCTATTAAATTACGCCATGGCCCTCCCAGGGAACTTTTGTGTACTGTGTCAATACCAAGGAATAAAAACTTGTGATCAGGATTCTTTTCCACATGACAGTATAAGGCAATGGTATTTCTTTTATGCCTAAGTGTATATTTACTTTTAATTTTGGGTACTATACCTTGTTCAGATGTGTTTTTAGTATTGTGGCTTATCTGGGAGGTATATTTAAAGAGAGGTGTGTGAAGTATTTTATTCATTCTGAAGAAGTTGTGATATCCTCTTATGAAAGCACTCAATGGGTGGAATAAAGTGGATTTTGTGGCTACATTTGTTGTCTACTACAGGTAATTTTTTGGTGTTGGTTCCTGGTTCATATTTGCTTTGCTTTTTTGTCTTATATGACAGTTGTATTGTCTATGTCTCAAAGTCGTTCAAAGTCACTGTCAGAAAATAGATCACCCTGAGAAATCTCTTCTTATACTTCTTACAGCTGAAGTGCTGTACTGAATGCTGCAGGAGTTATTTCTGATGGTGTTTGTAATTCTCTAAGAGTTCATCTATAGGGCCATTGCACTGTAATCCGGACATGAAACAAGAAATAATTCTGTAGACAGTTTAAGATCTATGATACGTCTAGTAATTAATTGTCCCAATAACTTTCCTTTTTCACTATCAAAATAATTTAGAAGCTTTTAAATGTTAGTTTTCTTTTATTTTTCTTTCTATTGCAAGAGACAAAGATTGTTGCAACTATTTAATAGCAAACAAAAGTTAGTTGTATTGTGAAATAATAGGCAAGAGAACTGCACAAAATAAGATTCTCATTATTGTGTAGTACCCCTTGTGATAAGAAGGACTGTATTCAACACAAAATAGTAGTACTTGAACATACTAGGATTTTAAATGCAAATGTCATTAATTAGTAATAGTTTCATGATATTATTTATACATGGTATATTAATAAATTCTGGCAACAATGTGCCTTTACCATATGGTATTCTTTGTATTACATAATGTAATGTTGTTTTGCTAAGGAGATTTTTTTCCAACTGAATAATTTTGACCATATCATAAACAGATGAATGAAAACTTGGAAATTGTCTCTACAATGTTACTTCTACTGTTTAGCTGGAGTCCTTCATGGTATCTGTCCTTCATGGAGTTGGTTATTCTTAAACACTGGCCATGCACATCCCTGTATCACACAGTTTAAATTACCATACTAAAAAGATACTTTTGGCAACTTGGTAACTACACTTTTTTTGGTTAAATAAAATTCAGCATCCTGTAATGCAACATCAGTAGCATATTCTAAAATTGGTTACTAAAAGCATAATTTATTATTGTTGCATAAGCTTAAGTCAAGTGGTATTGCAGAAAAATAGTACATATTAATCTTCTCATATTATTTTATTATGCACAAAAGGTAAAGTTTATGTAAAGGTTTATAATGTACTTGCATCAATAATGGTTCCTTCCTACCATTGTAGCAAGTTTTTGAGCAGTCATATTAGGTGACAGAGGTGGTTATGGTGTTAGGATTGTCACTGCAGTTTGAAAAATATACTGTGTGATAAAAAATGAAAGATATCTTGTTATTGCTAACTGCAGTGTAAACAAGAGAGCATTGGACTTGAAAATTCAGTTCCTTACAATATGGTATTGTTCTCTATCAGTCTGTCATATGTTAGCAGACTTTACAAACTGTATAGAACTGATGACAAAAATGGCAGTATATGTATGCATGTATAGAGTTTCTTGAAGTGCAAAAATAATATTCAGCATAAAAGAAGACAAATTACAGGTTATGAATTCATAGGTTCATAGGTAGGTACTAGGCTATCTGCCTGAAGGCATTTATAAGCCTAGCCAGAATGTGTTGGCTTTCGCCGCCCCCTTAGATTAGTTCCCTGTGCCTCTGTCCAGCAGAGCCACTGAAGTGATCCCCGGGGTAAACTTTCTGTTTCCCATCCACTCGTCAAGTTACGAGAAACTGTATGTCAATGCAACAGTACACATAGCAACACACTGTCCCCCACTGGGAAACATATTCAAAGACCGAGTCAGATTGAATAAATCTTTAATTGCAAAAAGGAAA